>NC_079371.1:352500-400000 GCF_021018895.1 Seriola aureovittata
TTCATGTCATGTCCTCATATCTTCATATCTTCATGTCATGTCCTCATGTCCTCATATATTCATGTCATGTCCTCATATCTTCATATCTTCATGTCATGTCCTCATATCTTCATATCTTCATGTCATGTCCTCATATCTTCATATCTCCATGTCATGTCCTCATATCTTCATGTCATGTCCTCATATCTTCATATCTCCATGTCATGACCTCGTGTCTTCATGTCATGTCCTCATGTGTTCATGTGTTCATGTCATGTCCTCATATCTTCATGTCATGTCCTCATGTCTTCATATCTTCATGTCATGTCCTCATATCTTCATATCTCCATGTCATGTCCTCATATCTTCATATCTTCATGTCATGTCCTCATATCTTCATGTCATGTCCTCATGTCTTCATATCTTCATGTCATGTCCTCATATCTTCATATCTTCATGTCATGTCCTCATATCTTCATGTCATGTCCTCATATCTTCATGTCATGTCCTCATGTCTTCATGTCATGTCCTCGTGTCTTCATGTCATGTCCTCATGTGTTCATGTGTTCATGTCATGTCCTCATATTTCCATGTCATGTCCTCATATCTTCATGTCATGTCCTCATATCTTCATATCTTCATGTCATGTCCTCATGTCTTCATGTCATGTCCTCGTGTCTTCATGTCATGTCCTCATATCTTCATGTCATGTCCTCATGTCTTCATATCTTCATGTCATGTCCTCATGTCCTCATGTGTTCATGTCATGTCCTCCTGTCCTCGTCTCTCTCTGTCTCTGTGGTAAAGTCTTGTCAGGCCGCCTTGTTTCATTTCCCTCTTCCTGCTCTGGTTTCCGCAAACGGCAGCTTCCTCTCAGAGGACTGACTTCATCACTGCAGGAGCAGATCTGCACTTTCACTTTACACACACACACACACACACACACACACACTCACACACACACACACACACACACACCTGGAACACCTGGATTTATTCTTCTACATCCAGATGTTCCAGTCAGATCTGTGACATCAGCAGGCTGTGCCGCACATTCACACTTCTCCTGAATGGCCTTTATATCTTCCACTGTGGATTATCACACCACTGGTTCACCTGATCAGACCATCAGACGGATGCAGCTGATTCAGGAGCTGCTGCTGCTTCTGACTGAAACTACGAACAGAGCACATGTTACTGCAGCTCTCAGGTCTTTACTGACCTCCAGTCAGATAGAGTTCACTTCAAAGTTTAATTATTGTCTATATGTCACTAAATGGTCTGGGCCCTAAATATATTTCAGAAATGTTCCCTGTATATGAGCCAGAAAGCTCTCAGGTCTGCCAGAGCTGCTCAGTCTAAACAGGGTGATGTCTGTCTGCCATTATACTGCCCCCTGCTGGAACCAGCTGCTGGTTCCAGCTGCTGGAACCAGCTGCTGGAACCAGCTGCTGGAACCAGCTGCTGGAACCAGCTGCTGGAACCAGCAGCTGGAACCAGCTGCTGGAACCAGCTGCTGGAACCAGCTGCTGGAACCAGCTGCTGGAACCAGATCAAATCTGCCCAAACTGTAACTGGCTTTAAAAAGAAGCTTCATCTAAATTTTATTCTTGCACTTTGATAAGATATTATCTGCTTTATAATCTGTGTTTTTATATTGTTTTTATAAAAACACAGTTTCCTTTTTGTGCTTTTTACTTCTGATTTTATGCGTCTTTTATTTCTGTCGATCACACTAATGATGTGTGTGATAATGTGCTGTACAAATACATTTGGCTTGAAGTGACTGTGTTTGCTGTTGTAGACTAATTAATGTCACATCCTGGGCCTCACAGACACATTACTGGACATGATTGTCTCCCTTCATCAGAACAGTAATGAACCCGTCTGACTGTAGAGGACAGGAGGGGGGA
Organism: Seriola aureovittata; assembly: GCF_021018895.1. Taxonomy (NCBI): domain Eukaryota; kingdom Metazoa; phylum Chordata; class Actinopteri; order Carangiformes; family Carangidae; genus Seriola; species Seriola aureovittata. Next base: position 354,393 of record NC_079371.1, read on the forward strand.
GCAGGTTGTTGTTGGATCTGAATCTGAACCTCCGTCTGTTTCCTCCCTCAGAGGCTCCCAACGCCTCCAACCTGAAGATCGTGAGGATGGACCGAACCGCCGGCTGTGTGACCGGAGGGGAGGAGGTCTACCTGCTCTGTGACAAAGTCCAGAAAGGTGAGTGGGTCAGGTCAGGTCGGGGGGGGGGGGGGGGCTCAACTAAGATTAAAGCTGTGACTCATCATGAGTCATTCTTCTTCTCTGTGAAGTGATGAAAATCTGCAAGAAGCTTTTTCACTTCATGTCAGCTCGGACATCAGTGGTCCTTCAGACCTTTAGACCTTCAGACCTTTAGACCTTCAGACCTTCGGACCTTTAGACTTTCAGACCTTTGAACCTTCAGACCTTCAAACCTTTAGACCTTCGGACCTTCAGACCTTTGAACCTTCAGACCTTTAGACTTTCGGACCTTCGGACCTTCAGACCTTTAGACCTTCAGACCTTCAGACCTTCGGACCTTCAGACCTTCAGACCTTCGGACCTTCGGACCTTCAGACCTTCAGACCTTCGGACCTTCAGACCTTCAGACCTTTAGACCTTCGGACCTTTGAACCTTCAGACCTTCAGACCTTTAGACCTTCAGACCTTCAGACCTTCAGACCTTCAGACCTTCGGACCTTCAGACCTTCAGACCTTCGGACCTTCAGACCTTCAGACCTTTAGACCTTCGGACCTTTGAACCTTCAGACCTTCAGACCTTTAGACCTTCAGACCTTCAGACCTTCAGACCTTCAGACCTTCAGACATTTAGACCTTCAGACCTTCAGACCTTCAGACCTTTGAACCTTGAGACCTTCAGACCTTGAGACCTTAGACCTTCGGACCTTCAGACCTTCAGACATTTAGACCTTCAGACCTTTAGACCTTTAGACCTTTAGACCTTCAGACCTTCAGACCTTCAGACCTTTGAACCTTCAGACCTTCAGACCTTTGAACCTTCAGACCTTTAGACCTTCGGACCTTCGGACCTTCAGACCTTTGAACCTTCAGACCTTCAGACCTTCAGACCTTTGAACCTTCAGACCTTTAGACCTTCGGACCTTCGGACCTTCAGACCTTTGAACCTTCAGACCTTCGGACCTTCAGACCTTTAGACCTTCAGACCTTCAGACCTTCGGACCTTCAGACCTTCAGACCTTCGGACCTTCAGACCTTCAGACCTTTAGACCTTCGGACCTTTGAACCTTCAGACCTTCAGACCTTTAGACCTTCAGACCTTCAGACCTTCAGACCTTCAGACCTTCAGACATTTAGACCTTCAGACCTTCAGACCTTCAGACCTTTGAACCTTCAGACCTTCAGACCTTCAGACCTTTAGACCTTCGGACCTTCAGACCTTCAGACATTTAGACCTTCAGACCTTTAGACCTTTAGACCTTTAGACCTTCAGACCTTCAGACCTTCAGACCTTTGAACCTTCAGACCTTCAGACCTTTGAACCTTCAGACCTTCAGACCTTCAGACCTTTGAACCTTCAGACCTTCAGACCTTTAGACCTTCAGACCTTCAGACCTTCAGACCTTCAGACCTTCAGACATTTAGACCTTCAGACCTTCAGACCTTCAGACCTTTGAACCTTCAGACCTTCAGACCTTCAGACCTTTAGACCTTCGGACCTTCAGACCTTCAGACATTTAGACCTTCAGACCTTTAGACCTTTAGACCTTTAGACCTTCAGACCTTCAGACCTTCAGACCTTTGAACCTTCAGACCTTCAGACCTTTGAACCTTCAGACCTTTAGACCTTCGGACCTTCGGACCTTCAGACCTTTGAACCTTCAGACCTTTAGACCTTCAGACCTTTGAACCTTCAGACCTTTAGACCTTCGGACCTTCAGACCTTTGAACCTTCAGACCTTCAGACCTTTAGACCTTCAGACCTTTAGGTGTTCAGTGGCGTCTGATGCTCGGTTTAAGAAGTTGAAGACGTTCAGTTTATTCTCAGACATGAACCACATCATCACGTCTGTGACGATGGAACCAGCAAATCTTTTGCTTAGAATATGACTAAATTGATGAATCCGTCATCAGAATATTTATCGGCCAATAGATTGATTGATTAATAAACCAATCATTGCAGCTCTCTTGGTGAAATAACTCATGTAAAGAGGAACTTCAAAGACCAGCTGTGTTTCTTTAGACTCTGGCTGTTATTCTGAAGCTTTATTTAAAGGCACTGAAGTGGATCCAGATCCAGATCCAGATCTGCAGCTGTGACTCTCAACAGTTTTCCTGGCTGGAGCAGTTTTCAGGTTTTGTTCTACTGGAGGAAGTCCAGCTCCAGGAAATCCCCCTCCTGATATGTAAATCCCTCAGGAGGAAGAGACAACGATGATTTTGTTCTTCCTGCTTGTTCTTCTTTGTTTTGAAGCTGCCGGCAGAGAGCCAGCAGCTGGTCTGAGCCTGGACCACAGAGCCAGATCCACGTGGTCTGGCTCTGGATTAAGACCAACAGAGTCTTACAGGGAACGTTGCAGAAACCTGAACGCTCTCACCCTTGGCAGTTGGTCCATATACCTATAATTTATTTATTTATATTTATCATTTCCATTTTATACTTGTGGGATTTCTGTGTTTTTTTGTTTTGTATTTTACTCTAAGTTAATTCAGTTGCGATGACGATTTAATGTCCCTCTGGGTCTTAATTAAGTCATGTATCTATGTAAGTGCAGCAGCTCTGTGACTCTGAGCACATCTGTCCAGGAACATCTGGACGAGTCAGAGCAGATGTCATCAGACCTGTTGATAACAGTGTGTGTGCGTGTGTGTGTAGATGATATCCAGGTCCGGTTCTATGAGGAAGACGACTCAGGGCTGACCTGGGAGGCTCTGGGAGATTTCTCTCCCACAGATGTCCACAGACAGGTGAGTGAAGAGGCTGCAGTGTCACTCTTTATACCTGAGTACACCTGAGTCACAGTGTCAGAGACAAAGTGTAATCCGCTGCTCCAGACTGACAGATCCAGCTGTGGTGGAAGAAACAGCAGCTGTTGTAGTTCAGATATTAGAAGAACAAGTAGCTGCAGTTCCATCCTGCTTCATTTATGCCTCTTACTCTGACCACATGTACATATGTGCTGTGGTATCATCAGTAGCAAAAGCAGCAGCAGGTCAAGCGTTTCCATGGTAACGTGTTCTCTGCCGTCAGTTCGCCATCGTCTTCAAGACTCCAAAGTATCGAGACCAGAACCTGCAGAAGCCGACGTCCGTGTTCGTGCAGCTGAAGAGGAAGTCTGACAATGAGACCAGCGAGCCCAAACCCTTCACCTACCACCCTCAGATCATAGGTGGGTCAGGTAGCTCCGCCCACACACACAGGTGACAGGTGGTACTGAGGAACTAGCTGGTGGATAAACTGTATGTGCTGCTGTTCCTATTGTTAAACTCTAAATTTAGTAACACCAGCTTCTACTAGTTCAGTTTATTTTCTTTGTCAGGGACATAAAAACATGAACGTCACACAGAGACAAGCTGATTGACCAGGTCAGGATGCTCACCTGTGAACGAGCTCTTACACCTGTACCTGTGTGTGTTCAGACAAGGAGGAGGTGCAGAGGAAGAGGCAGAAGACGCTGCCCAACTTCCAGGACTTCAGCGGTCATGGAGGAGGAGGAGGAGGAGGTCTGTACCGAGGAGGAGGAGGTCCAGCAGCAGGAGGTGGTCCTGGCTCTGCAGGAGGAGGAGGAGGAGGTAAAGTCAGCAGGGGTTATTACACACCTGGAGAAGCAGGTGTCAGACCAGGAACACTGAAGGAACACTGTGTGTCATGTTGGAAAAACTATTGAGACTGATGGTGATGAAGGTACGTTTGATTTGTCCACCAGGTTACTTCCAGGGTTTTACTACCTATAATTATGGAGGAGGAGGAGGAGGAGGAGGAGGAGGAGGGTTCCCCACAGGATACTCAGCTGGTCTTGGAGGAGGAGGCATCAAACATGGTGAGAAATGACCAAACAATTGGTCTCATTCACCAACAATTCTTAAGAAGAAATTTCTTCTTAAAACCCACTTACGCACTTTTTACGAAGAATCTGACGTTCAGCAGCGTTTTCTTATTTAGGATTCGTTCTCAGAACAGAATCTACGCACACTCAAGAGCTCTCTTACTCACATTTGATAGCTGACATGTTTGAGCAAAATAAGTGGTTATTGTGTTTTCTTCAGTTCTACAGGTATATAATATTATGTTATTTAAATTACAATAATATTTTTGTCATTTATAATATTTTTTTGAAATAAGCATTATGGTCTTAAATGACACTTCAGAACTACTAAAGGTCCTTTTGCGTTTTGATTGCGGTGCCCTGTGTTCAGTCTTTACTTTCCGTCACGGTGTCTCCGTGACTTCTGTCTGTCGCCACACGACCCTTCAGTCTCGGGCCCTTCTCAGGGCGTTTTCGGGCGTTACTTACGCTAATTAGGACTGGCACACGCTTTCAGTTTATGAGGAGAGTGCCATTAGTCAATCTAAGAACACAGGTGGTTTTAGAACAGGTTCATGAATCTGACGTAGAGTTTTCTTAAGAACTTTCTGAAGAACAACTTAAGAAAGAATTTAAGAAAATACTCGAGAAGATATTGGTGAATGAGGCCCAATGTTCAGTTTAATTAAGTTCAGTCCACATTAAACAAACTGGAATCCTCAGCAATAAATATGGTTGTAGAAATAAAACTGAGCAGCAGCAGGTTTCAGACTCTGTTCACAGGTGTGAACTGATGCTTATATATATAAAAATGTATATAATTTATATATATAAATGAACTGATACAGATAATTAAAATGAAAGGTTTTAGGTAAAAGAAACTCAAAGTGAAGGTTGTGTTAAAGCCTCTCAGGGCGACGCAGCAGACGATGACGAAGGCGACCCAGACGATGACTCAGGGTCCGGGGCTGTGCTGCAGGATTCAGCCCAGACAGCAGGCGCTGATGTCACAGAGAAGACTGAGGAGGGAGGGGTCAGTGCTGATCCAGAACCAGACACAGGTACAGATCCAGTTCTGACATTATACAGACACTGACCCTGCTGCAGGGGATTTATCCTGTGTGTGTGTGTGTGTGTGTGTGTGATGCAGGTGAGCCGTCGTCTCAGGTGACCCGAAGGCAGTTGGAGGCTCTCTTTCAGTACTCTGTAACAGGTGATTCAGCGTACCTGCTGGTTCCACAGCGCCCCCTGATGACGGCACAGGACGAGGATGGAGACACGTCAGTACACACTGAGAGGACACAGAGGACACAAGCTTTACTATACTATGACTTTAATGCTTACTACACTGACTTATTTAATGCCTTATTATACTATAACTATATGACTAAGACTTCTCCATGCCCTGCTATACTGACCTCTTATGCCTTAGTTTACTAAGACTTTTTAATGACTTACTGACTTTTTGAGTTACTATACTAAGAGGTTTATGACTTATTATACTGACTTCTTTATGCGTTATTATACTGTTACTTTATGACCTACTGTTCTGACTTTTTTGACTCACTATACTATAATTAATAACTCTCACACTGTCTTTATTTATGCCTCACTAAACTAAGAATTCTTTGTCTTACTATACTGACTTTTTTGACTTACTATACCACGACCTTTCATCACATACTGTAGTATGAGAACACATACAGAGAACAAACATTGCAGCCTTTAATGGTCTTCAGGACTTTCATATAGACAGAACTCAATACTTAATAGAAAATAATTTTAGTTGTTTTTCTATCACAGATCAACGTTCCATCATTTAACATGTAATCAGTGTTGTGACTCTTCACGCTCTCCTCCCTCCTCTCAGTGGGCTCCACCTGGCGGTTCTCCACAGCCAGCAGGAGGCGCTGAAGAGTCTGACGCAGGTCGTCTCTGCTCTGCCTGGAGAGGAAGTGCTTAACATGAGGAACCACCTGTACCAGGTAACATCACACCTGAAACTCCACGTTCTCTTCTTCAGTGTCTGCCAGAGGCGGAGGTTTGCATATGGATGGACATGTCCCTACCAATATTTTGGGAGGACAGAATTGTCCGTACCAATGTTTAAATGTATTAGTTCACACTATGTTCGGAGTGAAGTCATGTTATCTCATAGCCCTCCAAGAGGCTGCGTCTCCAAGACAACCGTTTTAGACATGCCAGCATTCGGCTGAAAGGGCGGGGCCTTTCTGAAGGTTCACGTCATGTGAGAACATCACGGTACCTGACGTCACCAGAAAAATTACTGATGTTATTGAACAATGTTAGCTAGCATTAACCAGCAAGCTAACCCTGGCTTCTGTAGGCTAACGGTCAGGCTGCTGGCAGGAGTTCATATAAAATGGTGGATATATCAAAGTATGAGTTTAATTTCTGTCAGAAAAATCCCATGAAAATGTGACCATGAATACCATGACTTTTTTTTTGCTTTACTATGATTTATAACATTTATATGATATATTTGTCCCTATATCAAGAGTGATGTCACCATATGTGTCACTTATAGAGGATATATTACTATGACATATATACATCCTCTGGATCCGTGAAGATATAAGTTCATAACTTATATGAAATACTTAAAATACAGTAAAATGCTACTTTTTTTAAAACAACATGCTTACTATTCTTATTTATATTTAAATTATATATGGTTGTATATGATTTTCTTAATAATTTCTTATTAAATTTAAATTTAACATCTATCTTTCATATTTACATATATAATATGAATATATACTGACAGGCTTTGGGATGGATATAAGTATATATACAGTATATTTATAAGTATAAGTAACGTGTATAATATAAAACAGACATACTAAAATACATGTTTCTATTAGCTAGACATATATGTCTATATATGATTTTGTTCCAATTTATAACAAGTTTCACATGTAATTTTTACATATATATATATATATATATGATTTTACTTCATATGTGAATATATTTCATATATGGAAATTCAACACATGTACATATATTATTGCATATGGGCAGATCATTTACCTGCCCAGAGCTGAAGGTATACTGTCTGTGACTCCTCCCAGACTCCTTTGCACCTGGCAGTGATCACCCAGCAAAAGGAAGCAGTGGAGGCGCTGCTGTTGGCTGGCGCTGATCCAACTCTGACAGATCGTCATGGCAACACAGCGCTCCACCTGGCGTCCCAGCAGGATGGAGGAGGGATGGTCCAGTTTCTACTACAACACAGAGACATGAGAGGACTGCTGGAGCACAGTAACACAGCAGGTACACACACGCACGCACGCACGCACGCGCACACACACACACACACACACACACACACACACACACACACACACACACACACAGGAAAATCAAATGTTTGACGATTTGTCTCCTTGTCTGTTTCCATGGTTACTAGGTCTGTGTGCTATCCACCTGGCGGTCCTGACCAATCAGCTGTCCTCTCTCAGGGAGCTCCTGGAGGGCGGGGCCAACGTGGAGGCTCAGGAACGCAGCTGCGGACGGACTGCCCTCCACCTCGCCACGGAAACCGACAATGTGTCGCTGGCCGGCTGCCTGCTGCTGGAGGTCAGCTGACTGACTGTCCAATCAGAGTGAAGCATACGGATGATTGACACCTTTAGTTGACGCCCACACAGAGCCAAATGTAACTGTGTGTGTGTGTGTGTGTGTGTGATGTTTCTGTCGTCAGGGAAACGCCAAAGTGGATTGCTGCACCTTTAATGGCTCCACCCCCCTCCACATCGCTGCAGGGAGGGGCTCCCTCAAACTGACCGCTCTGCTGATGGCTGCAGGTAGGACACACACACACACACACACACACACACACTCACACACACACACACACACACACACACACAGGTGTATCACCGTCTCCTCCTGTCTCAGGTGCAGACCCTCATAAAGAAAACTTTGAGCCGCTGTTCTTCAGAGAGGACGAGTGCTGCGACGGAGAGAAGGAGGATGAGGAGGAAGACGAAGGCTACGTCCCAGGAACCACTCCGCTCAACATGGCCGCCACCTCACAGGTGCACAGCTTCACACCTTGTGTCAGACTCTGACGGAAACAGACCTGAAGTGTTTACCTGCTTTTTACACTTTCATTTGACTTTGAAACATAAAATATAACAAATATTAATATTTATTATATTTTTCTGTATGTTTTTGGAGCCTGACTGATGAAAACGGGTGAATATAAATCTGTTTATTAAAACCTTTATTTTAAAAATGTTAATGGATGTGTTCATATAAATCCTTTGTTTTATTGTTTTAATACTTGATGCTTCATACAAGAAAGTAAAAAGTCCAGCAGCAGGTCATAACGTCTCACCTGGCTGCAGGAGCCTGTGACATCACGGCTGGGTGTGGTCACAGTCGAACATTCTTACACAGATTTAAGTTCATGTTGGACTGTAACAGCTGCGTTCACATGTCGACCACTGGGGGGCAGAACAGGTGAACTCAGAACAACAAACAGCAGCTGATGATGGTGAGTCTGTGTTTCAGGTGCTGGAGCTTCTGAATGGTAAAGAGTATGAACCAAAGTCTCCGCCCACAGCCTTCAGCCCCCCGCAAGGTGAGCTCTTCTTCATCCTCCTCTTCATCATCCATCTTCTGTTCTGCTGTGACCTCTGTGTGAGGTCGTCTGGAAAACATCAGACTTCCTGGACTGAAGTTTTATTCTATTCAACTTTTAGAATTTAACACTTTGATCTTCACTGAAAAAAGAATCAGCCAAACTTTATGTGTATAACACTTTTTTTACAGGTTAGTGTCGTTCAAAGAGCTTCAGCCAGAAACAAAAGATCTAAAAAGAAAAAATTAATAATAAAAGAATAGATAAAATAGAAAAAAATACAATCTAGAACATAATGACAATAAAATAAGTAAATAAAATAAAGGGAAACTAATGACTAAAAACCATATTTAATGAAAAGCCAAGCTGAAGAGGAATGTTTGAGTTTATGATTAAAATTCAAAATAAAAGTCAGAAATATAAAAGAAAATAAAAACAAGTCTGATTCTGACTGTGTGTGTGTGTGTGTGTGTGTGTGTGTGTGTGTGTGTGTGTGTGTGTGTGTGTGTGTGTGTGTGTGTGTGTAGGCGACCTGGCAAGTCTGGTTGTGGAGGTGAAGCAGGACATGTGTCGCGCTCTGGAGAGTGAAGGATGCTGGGAAAATCTAGCTCACAGTCTGGGTCTCGGGATCCTCAACACAGCCTTCAGACTGAGCCCCTCCCCCGCCAAGACACTGCTGGACAGCTACGAGGTAACACACACACACACACACACACACACACACACACAGTGACCCCTGACCTCCCTTGTCTCCTTTGACCCCTGGTCTCTGTCCTGCAGGTATCAGGTGGGACGGTCAGCGAGCTGCTGGCTGGTCTCAGGTCAGTGGGCGACTGCAGAGCGCTGAGCGTCCTGGAGGAGGCGCTGCTTCGCTCTGACACCATTGACATGCCGACGACCAACGAGACGACCGGTGAGCTGATCACGTGACTGTTTCTACCTGTTGAGTTTCTAGCCGTCGCTGTGACGACCAGTCAGTCAGCTGTGGTCTCTCTCTGCAGGCGAGTCCCTCTGTGCTCCGGTTCAGGATCTGAAGGTGGACGTTCGGATCGACAGCGGGGTCTGCGACAGCGGGGTGGAGCTTTCCACGGCGTAACGCCCTGACGGCTCCGCCTCCAGCTAACCTCAACAGAGGAAGCACAATTCATCCATCCATCACCCTTCATCCCACCACCATCAGCATCCCTCCATCAGGACGTGTGCCCTCCAGAGGACGCGTCGTCTCTTCTTCATGAGTTTTTAACAGTTTTAACTGATGAGAGAAAAACGAGTTTGAAACGTGTGAAGACAAAGTCACAGACGAACACCGTGTGTCACACGACGCTCCAGCTGTTCAACCAAAGAACGCACATCTGGCTCCAGCTCAACCTCCTGAATCTACTGACGTCACCTAATAGACAAACTGGTCTGTGGTCCTGGTCCTGGATCAGATTTAGATTCTGAAGCTTGTTTGTGTTGAGACGGGGTGCGGGGGCGGGGGCGGGGGCTGATGGTGGAGGTGGGGGGGGCTATTCACACAGAAATGATTGTAAACAGGTAAATTCACCATAGAGGAGGTTCAGACTGTTTCTAAGGTTTTAATATGGAAACTTCTTTTCAAACATCTGGAACTTTCCTTTAAGTGTTTGTGTTCATGACTTTTATCTATTTAGTGTTTTTAAATTTTAAGGCCCAGTTTCATGAATCTGCTCGTCTGACTCAGAGACGGGAAACTCAAGAGAGAAATTTTACATAACCCAAGGCATTGTGGGACATGTAGTTGAGAGCTGTGAGGCGTTTGTGTGTTCCTGTGTGAATCTGAAGCTTGTTTCTTGTCCAGCAGATGATATTTATGTCTCCACCCAGCACCGTGGGTTCATCACTCTGAACTGCTCGGTGGTTGTTTTTTTAATAAAATTTGTTTTTTATATTTTTGACTGAGACATTCATTAAAATGTCTGTTTTAATCACTGAGACTTTAATGAACCAAGTTACTGAATATTTCTGTTTTTATCTTCATGTTTGTCTACGTCACTGAGCAGCTGGAGGTTAGAGCCTGTTTTTAGTAAATCTAATCAACTGATGGTGAAGATGAGACTTAATTGATCCACAGCAACATATTTATAAGAGTTTTTCTCTTCTGTTTATCCAGAGAAGAAGACATGATGTCAGCGCATCGGCAGCTCCAGTTACTGCTCTGTAAATAGATATGAAACATGAGCAAGTTCAAAGTTAAAGAGATGATTAATAATAATAATGATAATATACATCAACAGTTTAGGATCTGAGATCTGTCACGTGTCTGACCTGTTTCTGGAGCTTTCGACCACGTCTCAGTCTTCCTCTGCCGTCCGTAAATATCTTTCCAGTTTTCTAATTATTTTTTCATCTCCATGATAACTGAGCCAATTCATCTGCTGAGGAAGACCATGAGCTGCGGTTGAAAGCTTCAGCACTTAAAACAGGATCTTTTACCCGTCTCATTTTCCAGGTGTTTTCCAGGCCTGGAAAACTGGCGCCTACTTCCAGGTGTTCCAGGTGACAGACAGTGAAATGAAACATTTCTGATCAAACTCCAATAATGAATCAATGAGAATAAAAACAAGGCGACAGAAAAGTGCAATTTGTTCGACTTTATTGAGAAAAACAGGACAGAGCGATTAGTTGATCGATCAGCCGTCGAGAGCTGGAGTTTCGTCTTCAGTGCAAAAAGAGGAGAACAGTGTGGAGGTGACGGATGAACTAACGGCTCGTCTCTAAAAACAAAAACACAACAACAGAACAAACCAGAGAAAAGCTGACGAGGAGAATCTGTTCTCAGCAGCACAGGAACCAATCACTGACATGCATTAAATTATTATTATTATTATATATTCATTCTCTCCTGCAGTTTATTATTGTAACAGGTCTGTCTTCAGGCGGTCTGCAGGGAGCCCGCTCTGGATCGGGGTTTTTGTTTTGCGGTTGGCACATTCACAGCTCAGAGTCCTCGGCCCTTCGGGGCAGGAAGGATTTAAAAGCGTTAAAATTGAGGATGGGGAGAAAACAACGTGAACAAATTGCTGTTATTGTCTGATGAGAGGGGGCGTGGCCACATGAGGAAATCAAACAGTTTATTCCAGCAGTGAGGAGGGGGGGGGGGGGGGGAGGATCACATGGCGTATTTCTGGGTCCAGTCCTGAGCTGTCTTGTTGTACCTGCAGATAGAAACACACAGGTGAGGATCATCAGGTGGAGACAGGCTGCAGGACGATGCCATGCCTCAACACACACACAGTTTACAGTTCAGGCCATAAGTATGTGGACAGGTACATGTTCTTCAGAAATAAAAGAACACATTCTACATTAGAGAGTCTGAGCAGGTTTACATCAGTGTAGAAACAAGAGTGTGACGGACAGAGCTCCATGTTTACAGTCACTAACAATCACATTTAATATTCACAGGAAAATCCTTCAGCAGGTGACTGAGACCAGGTGACTGAGACCAGGTGACTGACGAATAGACTGAGACCAGGTGACTGAGACCAGGTGACTGACACCAGGTGACTGACGAATAGACTGAGACCAGGTGACTGAGACCAGGTGACTGACGAATAGACTGAGACCAGGTGACTGACGAATAGACTGAGACCAGGTGACTGACGAATAGACGGAGACCAGGTGACTGACGAATAGACTGAGACCAGGTGACTGACGAATAGACTGAGACCAGGTGACTGAGACCAGGTGACTGAGACCAGGTGACTGACACCAGGTGACTGACACCAGGTGACTGACGAATAGACTGAGACCAGGTGACTGAGACCAGAGCTTTGGGACGATGTCGTCTTTCTCCAACGGAAACAGGAAATACATCGTTACCCACAATACTTCAGAAAGGAGATTATTTTATAATTAATCAAATTACATCCTTGTTTTTCACAGTTGTTGAATTGATTGAGTCATTTTAAAAATCATGAAGCGTTTTTCAGGAAAACAGCTGTTTGTTTTACCGATTGTTTTTCTTGTTTCTTCTTTGATGATAGTTTACATCGTTTTACATGATGACGTCATGTTTACTGGAGCAGGAAGAGAAGCTGCTACTGACTGATGGAGATCTGAACAGATTCATTAATGACTGAATGAATGAATGAATAAATAAATACCACACTGAATGAAGTCACAGCTGTAAAGACTCTGTGCATCTACACTGATGTAAACCTGCTCAGACTTCACTTTTTAATATCATGTCTATTATTTGTGTCCACATACTTATGGCCCGGACGATGACATCATCATCAGCAGCTTCATGAACCTGTCGTTTCTGATTTTTTCCAGTTTGCTTCATGGCCGTCGACCTTTAACTGACGTCACCATGGTAACCACCATGACAGTATGACCTCCACAGTGACTGCTGTTACTGTTGTTCCCTGTTTATTCACCACTACAGCTGAGACACAGTAAGACTGACTGTAGTCTGGTCAACAGGCTCCTCAGGCTCAGCGGAGCTTCAGGTTAGTTTAAGACAAAAACCACCTGTCCTGAGTCTCCAGGTGTTTTCTCTGCCTGATGGTTTGAGCTGTGCTGCATGCAGGTAACACACAGAGCAGTGTGTGTGTGTGTGTGTGTGTGTGTGTGTGTGTGTGTGTGTGTAGCCATGCTTTGCGTCAGCGTGCTTCAGGTACATGTTCCTGGAGGCAGCAGCTCTTACCCTCACAGCATGGCATACTTCTCTGTCCACTCCCTGGCTAGTCTGTTATACCTGAGACCAACGAGGACACCGAGGTTACAACCCCCCCACTCTGCTCGTGTTCACCTGCAGCTCTCTACTGCCTCTGCTTTAGTCTGAGCTGGGAACCAAACACCGGAGAGACTGAGAATATTAAACATGTGCCACCCTCATCCTGTTCAGAGGATCTGATGACGGCCCACAGCTTGAACCAACATGTTGCTGCTGTTTAACCTTTGACCTCCTCCATGAAGACAAGGGGTGACGAGCGCCATCGTAAAAGTTAACAAAGTTAACTAATTAAATTAAGTAAATGTCGGTTTCTTCACAATAAAAATCCTGTTTATTTAATAATTCAAAGGTTCATATTCTTCAGTCTTTTATTTGAAGTGTTGATCCATCAGAAGATATAAAAACCATCTCAGTGTAGTTTTACATCTCCTCTCTCAGGCTTCTCTCTGCAGCTCTAGTAACAACAGGTCGTGAGCCAATCAGAAGAGAGGAGGCTCTGAGCCTCTCTTCTGATTGGCTGACTGTTTTCTGAGTGATCCAATAAAAATATATCAGATTTCAGATGAAAACCCTCAGAGAAACCAAATCCTGTAAAAGTTTGGATGGTGGGTCCAGGTGGGCGGGGCTTGGTGACTGCTTTGTTGTGACATCACAAAGTTCCAGAAGTCTGTGAGGGAGGGGGTCAAGTCTGCTGTGGGTTGTAATCTGGACTCTAACACGGTGTGTTGTGTAGATGGAGCCTGAGTCTGAGCTGCAGGTTGTTCTACAGGTGGGACTCACCTAACAGGGTCTGTTTTGTAGATGCGGGCGATCTCTGGCACTAGCGGGTCGTCAGGGTTTGGGTCACATAACAGAGAACAAATGGACAAAAGGACTGTGGAGAGGAAGCAGCAGGTCAGTGATGTCAGAGGGAGGAGCTTTAGCATTTAGCTTTAACATGACTCAATAACAAATCAACAGATTCAAACAATTAAAAAACGATGATTAAATAAAACCAACCTTCATCAAGTCTGAGATTCAGGTGTCACAACTAAAAACTCTGCTACATGATTAAAGTGTGACCTTCATGAACCATCAGATAAAAACATGTTTTTATGACGGACTCCTCTGAACCAATCAGTGTCTGAATCACGTTCATGTGGAATCAAACCTGTTTAATCACATGATCTGACACTGGAAATATTTCCGCTAAACTTTAAGATTAAATTCTGTGTCTCATAAATGAACACATGTAATTCATAATTCAGTCCTGACTGTAGGATACTTGTTGCTGCTAGAACGAAAAACAAAAGATGATCAGCATCAGCATGATCAATATCAATATCTCTAGTTTCCTTCTGTCTCTTCACTGTTTCTCATGTTCAGTGTCTCTTACCTTTTGAGATAGTTAATGCTGGAGACCACTGTGATCTCAATATATCCAAGCAGATGCTGCCGTTACTGTTTATATTTGGGTGATAGATTCTGGTTGTGAAGGCGACCTGATGGAGGAAACAACAGATCCATCACAAACAAACACAACAACAACAAACACAGCAAAACATGTTTCACTGCTGACAGAAGTTTTACATTTCACTGCCTCTTTAAGTGGCTGAACTCGACCTGTGTGTTCCTACAAATGCCCCCCCCCCCCCTTCTGTGCATGATCCCAAACATGATGAACCCAAAATAAAAAGGTCACTGTTCAGGTCGGTTTCCTCTGAAAGGAAACTCTTAGACTTCACAACCAAAGACTGAAGAGAAGAAACTGAACCGAAGCTGCAGAGCAACAAACACGGTGGAAACGATCTTTTATTTATTTGGCCTAAAAAACAGAATTTAAAACCTGCAGCAGGACAGTTTTGTGGGAAACACCTGGACAGATGTTGTAAATGGTCTGAACAGAGAATCAGGAGACGTAGACATTTTCTAACAATGTAGAAGTTATCAAGGTTGAAGACCGAGTCTGGTCCAGACCAGGAACACCTGAAGTGGCACCAAGACCAAAGTGTCGAACGAAGGATTTTATCATGTGAATCATTTCTGAGTGCAACTTCCACATAAAGTCTCTGCTTCGAAAACAGCTGAAGACTGAACAAACAGCGGTGAGATGAGGCGTTCACTGACCTTGGGTGGTTTGAAGGGATAATCTGTAGGGAAATGAATAGTCAGGAAAAATACTCCACCCTGGTAGGGACTGTCAGGCTGCAGCAGGAAGACAGAGAGCACAGATCACCCTGACTGCTCACTACAGCTCCTATTATAACAATAAACAGGGATATATGATGATATGTGAGAAGGTGAAATGACTCTAATTGTTGTGATGACAGAATCCTGTGGAGGATTGATCCTGTTGCTTTCATCGTCTATAATCTTCAGCCACTTACCGCGGAAACAGTTTGTATCTTAAAATCATATTTTACTCCAGGAGACGACAGAGTTTATATCATCCATCATGGGATTCATCAGGACGAGGAATTTATAAACTTCTGTTGAACAAACAAACTTTTGAACGAGCTGTGTCTGAGTTTTTATAAAGACCAGCTCCTCCTCTTCCTCTCCACCAGCAGGAGGAAGAGGAAGATGAAAAGAGCTCAACCATTAATCTGTCCAACTGGTTTTTTAACTTCTTTGTTCATTATAAAAAAGAAAAGCTCTGGTTTTAATTATTCTGCAAATCAAAAACTTTTCACTAAAGTTAATAATAACCGAATGTTTTCTTTATTGTGGAGATGTGACGTGAGAGCTCTTTAAATATTGGAGCTTTATCAAAAGAATAAACATGTTTACTTGTGTAAGATGAATGTGATCAGCTCTTTATCAGCCACAGTGAACAATAATCATTTATTGACTAAACATGACGTTCTACAACATAATATCTGAATATGATCATTAATGAGGAACTTTAAGTTTTGACCTCGTTATTCTTCAGTCCCTGTATCTGCTGTGTTTAGTTGTGTTATTGTTTGACTTTTACTTTAGATAAAGTAACTATATTTCTTATTGTAGTTTTACTGTTGTTTGTGTTTGTTGTTATTTAGATTTTTATTTACATAGTTTTTCATTATGATGTAATTTCTACTGGAGTGGAGGAAGAGTAGCTGCTGCCTTGGAGGTGGCAGATGAAGATCCAAATAAATAAATAATAAACGAGTGAAGACGTGTTGTACGTTTAGTGTTAAATCAATAACCTGCTTCATGATCTGTGAATGATGAATTTAATGTCACAGCAGTTGGATACTTACAGGCCCCATTATAGTAGCTTGCCAATGAAACACTGGAGAAAAGGGAAAGAAAAAGGAAGGTTAATGAAGCACATTCACTGTGTCACAACAACATCAACTGAGTCTGAGAGGAAACTAAGATGATCTCACTGTCTTCACCGACGGGCCCGGCCGAGCACTGAGCCGGAGGATCTCTGGACAGATCGGTCAGCTCCTGGGGGTGGGGTGGGGTGGGGGGGAGGGGAGTGATGACATCACATTTATTGTCAGGTTTCTTTGACTGATGGATCCGTCTGTGAACTCAATGTTTGTCATTTCAATCAGAAAACCTGTCACTTTACAGAAGTGACGTCTGTACGTCGACTCACAACAACCTGTCCAGCTGCAAACATCTGTATCACACCTTTAAATGGACTTTTAAATCTAATTAGTGTCTTCTGAAAACCTGAAAAAAACTGTTGTATCAGCTGGAGAAACAGCTGTGACTGAGCGACACCAGAAACTTTAACCTGCACATTTTAAATTTGTGTTTGTCTGTTGCCCTCACTGTTTTGCATTTTGTTTCCTGTGTGAAATCATCAGCAGCAGGTGCGTCTGACACCCCCCCCCCCCCCCCCACACACACACACACACACACACTTCAGTTGCAGTGAGCAGCAGCTGATCTGATCTAACAGGGTTAGGGTTTAACTGTCGCTCCGTCAGAGAAGGAAGCTCTTGGTGTGCGGATTAAGGATCTTTAAAAGAATTTAAAAGTATGTTTTCATTATTTAATGTTTAATATTAACATTTACAAACCTCCAATAGGAGTGTTTGTAAATTTTATCCTTGAAACACACTTTATTTAAAACTTAAATTGAGGAGGTTCTGTCACACACTTTATTTAATTGGATAATTAATAATCAGCGATCAGAACCAGTTTTTGCCTAGTTGGTTTTCAACCTACGAGGAATTTACTTTGGTTCATATCAAGAAACATAATGAGAAGAAAAGAAATATAAAAGAGGATAAAACAAACGAGTGCTGCAGGTCACAGTTATTCTCCGTCATTATTAATTAGGTAATTAATGGTGTCTGAGAGATGAATATAGGACTTTACAGAAGCTGTGCGTTGATGATAAAACTGACATGTGACAGTGTTTTTCTACAGAACTGAAACACAGACGTGATTCTTCGGGGGCCGATGAAGGCTGTGATGAATGTCTCTTTACATGTAGAGTAGAAAAGGGGGAGGAGTTCAGCAGACTCAGTCACAACAACAACAACAACAACAACATGTGGGATGCAGCAGCAGGTCGACCACGAGTGTGTCACACACCTCTGACCTCAGATCTGCGGCTGTGAGCAACACATTTTGGCGTTTTCTCAGAGACAGGTTCAGTCTGATCTGAGTCAGGTGAGAGAGGAGAGTCAGTGATCGGGACTGAAGAGGAGGAACTGACGGTTTAGAGAAGTGGTTTACGTCAGAGAAACAGACTTGAAGTATGGAACTGAAACAACCAGTACAGACCTTTTATTGGGTTTAATGGACGTTTCTTCTCCCACTTCCTCTGTGAAGATGTTTAATTCGACAGTCAACACGGGTTCCATCCTCACTAATAGGCTTTTATTTTGAAAACACACATTTACACCTGCTGTCCACTCCACTCTGGAGATTTATTTTGGAAGCACTGCTGACCACGTTTTAGTTGGAAAACTCTGCGGTTGCATTTTAGTCTGGACGGACAGAAACGATGACGCAGACACAGTTTCTCTTTGATTTGTCACAATCCTGCCATGTGACCCTTTTTCCGTCGCCATGAGGCCTCATACTGTCACTGTCACTAACAGTTCCGCCTCGTAGTGCAGGTGAAGGGTCATGTGACGTGTGTTTTCAGGTGTGATAGTCTGGATGGAGAGGGTTTTAGTTTCAAAATGAAAAGGTATCAGTGTGGACGCAGCCTCAGTATCTGTGGTGGTAACGTTAATCTGTTGATTAATGAGTTCCTTTAACTGAAACAGGTTTTCCGGTTATCAATAACACCTGTAGTTTACTTTTCTATCAATCAACAAATTGATTGGCTAATCATTTCATCTCTACTCTGTAACACCTGCACAGTCAGGTCACAGTTTCTGTGGTTCCAACAAATCAAACAGAGTGAGACATCGCCTCTCTGGCCGATTGCCGCAGATAATCTTTATTCATATTATCAATAATTCAGGCTGATCGACTTCATAGGTTTGAATCAGGACCTTCAGTATTTGGGTCAAGTAGCTCATGCAGCAGTTTAACAGCGGTTTTTCAATGTGTCAGAAAACATTTAATCAATGAGAATCTGATCAGAAAAATCAGCAGATACTCAATATTACAATCAAAAGATCGGAATCAGGTTTAAAAAAAACGTTGAATTCAAGCCCTAAAAAACAACCTACAACTTCAATAGAGATGAAGTGATTAGTCGATTAATTGATGAGTTGATTGATGGAAAGCTAATCACTGATTTAGCTGCGATTGTGATGTCAAATTTTACAGTTTTCTGATGTTCTATAGCTCAATCTATTGATTGATTACTCAAAAATATTCATAAGATCAATTGATAATGATTAGACTGAGCTTAGGTAATTAAAACATGCTTTTTTCTATTTTCTCTTAACCAATAATGAAAAGAATTGTTTTTTGCAGCAACAACTGATCGCCTGATCCCAGACTACTATTTCTGAGAATCAATTAATCATTTCAGTCATTTTACGAGCAAAAAAAAAAAAAAAAAAAAAAAAATTATTGATGATTCTATATTTTAAAATGTCTCTGAATGGCTGGTTCTCTTTGCTTTGTCACCGTGGGCATTTTATTGATTGAGACTAATAAGGAAATAATTCAATTAAAACTTCAGCCAGACATTTCTACAGAGACATTTATTTTGAAAAACAAACTGAAACGACAGCGGCTCGGTGGAGAAGTTTTATCTGCTGTGTGAACGCAGCATTAAAAACACACGGTCAGTACTGATGTGTAAGCAGCAGCTCTATTTTTACTCCTCGAGTCGTGCGGCGGTCCAGAGGCCAGATCAGGATATAGCCACGGGGGGAGAAACACACAGCTGCTTATAGGACGAGGGGTTTGTATTTCCAGCCCGCAGGCCTCCCTGAAGCCAAACTGGCTGTGTGCGTTGGTATGTGACATACAGGCTCGGCACACTCGGCTCATCTTTCAGGTTTGACTGAGTCTGGGAGGCGAGAAAACAGTCGAGCAGCAGCGAAGCTCTTCAGGATCCGGCCGGTCAGGAATTCAGATCCTAACTGTGACAGAAGCAGCTGGGAGAGCAGACGTTACTCTGGTTTAAGAGCATACAGACTCTCACTGCTGTCTTTAAAAACTTTCACTGCTTTTTCAATCCATTCACTGAAAATTCAAACACATGTTCCACTAAATACGTCTGCTGGAAAATCCTCAGATCCACCGCTGCTTCGTTATAACTTCGTCTGCAGGAGACGTCGTGAACACACTTTTATTTCTAGTTACTATTGAGGAAGCAGTCAGTCAACAGTAGTTCATTCACAAATATAGTCAAGAACATTTTCTCTTTAAAACTGTAATAATTAATCCACTGACAGAAATTAATCCGCAGCTATTTTGATAATCTTTCAAGTCATTTTTGAAGCAAAATGTGAATTATTTGCTGTTTCTAACTTGTTAACGTCAGGATTTGCTGCTTTTCTTTATCACACATGATCAACTGAACATCTTTGGATTTTGGACTTCTGGTCAGACCAACTAACACATTTAAAGACGTCTTCTTGGGATGTGGGAAACTGATGGCAGACTTTTGTAGAGAAAATGATTAATTGAAAAATAATCTGCAGATTAGTTATTTGCAGCCCTGATCCTTTTCATGAGACTCTGCTGTGAAAATATAAAAAGTGATTTAAGGGCTGGACACTAAAAACACATCCGGGGAATCAGAGTAAAACAGGCTTGTGGTGTTTTCAGGTCACAACACACCTGTCCTCCTCACACAGAGTGGCTGTTGAACTTCACTTAAACCCTGTTACACTTACGCTTTTCTGCGTTTGAAACTACTTGACATAAACTCAGTACACTTGAACCTTGTTTCAGACCATAAAACTTTAATTACTCACTGAATTGTGTCTGGAAAATTCAGCTTTGCTTCCATACTGAACAAAGTACAACAGAAATCATCTTGTGACTCCTGAATGGTTCAGCAAGAAAAACAGTTCAAACTGCCCCGACGACATACTGAGCCATCAGGCAACACGTCAGTCTGGAAACAGCTTCTCCTTCCACTCTCAACTTTTCAGTTTTATATCCATCCATTCATTAGTTGGTTTATAAAACGTCACAAAATCTAAGTCTGGTCCAAAGTCAGAATATATTCAGTGAACTACTAGTTCAAAGAGAAACAGCAAACCCTCAGACTGCAGCAGCTGGAACCACTGAACTCAAACTGTTGGTCAATCAACTTATTGATTAATTGACAACCAGCCACCAGTGTATCAGTCGGTCTCAATCAGAAAACACAACATCATTGAGAAAAGAGTAACACAATAAATAATGTTGATAATAAATAGTAGAGCTGCAGCGATTAGTTTATTGATCAATTAGTCGACCAAAAGAAAATCAATCAGTAGCTATTTTGATAATTAGTGACTCAGCTGCTGGTTCAAGTTTCTCAGACCTGGACATTTGCATTTATGACACTAAATTAAATATTTGGGTTTTTGACTGTTGATGTGAAAAAATAAGCAATCAGCAGATTTATCGATAAGGAAAACAATTGTTAGTTGCAGCCCTGATAAACCAAGTCCTGGGTCACATTGAATAGTTTAGTGAATTTTAATTTTTAATGTTTGTGAGGACAACTTGAAAAATTACAATCACCTTTCCAAATTACTTGGGGAAATAAATGGTCCTGGTCAAAGTGTTTCTGCAGCGTTCACCACATTTAAGACTTTTAAAGACCAGAGAATGACACTTAATACCTGGACCCATGTATGGATTACTGACCAGGCCTTAGGGCCCCCAGGGGTCAGAGGGCCCCAGGGCCAGAGCTTCTGTATGAAGCCACTGTTAATAATTCTTGTGTGACAGTCACAGAGCTCAATTAGAAAACACAGACACAAAACCACCACAGAAAGAATCAAAACCATCACACAGAGACACAAAACCATTACACAAGACTGGGACCATGTGTAGGAGGGGCGGGGGACCTTCAAATTGTCTGTCTCATAATCTGACCATGTCTGGATGTTGACAAGCAACAGGAAACTGATGGATGGATTCACAGAGTAGAAATAAGAGCTTCCAGACAACACTACTTATGAACTAATGTTACTGTCTGTGGCAGGAAGGTAAAATATTCAAGACTTTTTAATACCGTCAGAGGAACTGGATAAATACTTTGAGTCCTGTTTTCGTGTCAGTGCCCAACATGTCACTGAGACCAGTATAGTGGAAATAATAATAAATACATATAACACATTATTATTGGCTGTGAAGTTGAAAGAGGAACTTCAGCCTGAGAGTGAAACTGTCAGGGAATAACTTCGGGTTTACAGCTGAGCTATTTCACCACAGTGAATGTGATCGAAACACAGTATGAGAGTTAAAGGCCTGTCAAAGACTGAAGCTAAAGCTAACACCAGGTCACTCAACTCAACCATTGTTTGATCCGAAGCCTAACACACCCGCTGCAGGGGGCTGGAGGGTGTCAGCCGAAAACCTGCCTTTAAGTACCGGTGGTAAATGTAAACACAAACACGGATAAAAGCTCAAAATGCCTCTTTAAAGCTGGCGTCGCAAACCAAACCCCAGCCAATAATAAGACGATTTTATGTCAAGCGTTGTGTCATCGACAGCAGCTCTGGATAACGAGCTAGCGAGTGAGCTAACAAGCTAACAGCTATCGGCTGGAGGCTAATCTAATTCTGATTAAAGGAGGAATAAATGGTGGCGTCTTACCTTGGAAATTCGTTTTAAAGCCATTGTGTCTGGTGAAGGGACCGGCTGTCGAGGAGGAGGTGAAGAAGGAGGAGGAGGAAGAGGAGGAGGAGGAGGGCAGGCCAGCTAGGTGACGCTAACTAACTAGCATCTAGGACTTTGCTAGCTTTTGAGGCGCTAAGCTAGCTAGCTGTGCTACACATACGCCGATAAACTACGACCGTTTTCTTTGAACCGCGTCTTTTTTCACCGAGTACGGCTTATTCTGGAGACCGACTCTCCAACACGTCAGCCCCGACTTCAGGCTGACACTCGAATAACGGAGCAGACCGACCGCAGCAGCTCAAAATGTCTTCCGTTACACACAGCTGTCAGAGCACCGGGAGCAGGAAGTCTCACTCTGACTCTATTTCAAGACACCGAAAAACGACACCCAACAACATGGTGGCGGCACGGCGCGGTCCACCTGCTGAGGAGCCAGGGGCAAAAACTTGCAGTTGGGCCCCCACTGTACATGTCAGTTTTATTATTTTCCCAGACACCAACCAGGACATTAGAGCAGAAATTATTATTTAATCTGTTGGTTCAATTCTGATGATTGATTAATCATTTTAGCATTATCTTTTTTTATTTTTTATTAAATTTTTCAATAAGAAAATATACAAAACTATGGATGACCAGGGATGTCACAGGAAAAATAATAAAGCATTTCCATAATTTCATATTTCAATAGGCATTAAAAATAGGAATTGTAAAAAGAATTTATAATTGAACGATTGATCCATCAATAAATACTTCAGATTTAAAAATTGATTTACAAAAACAGCATAAAGCTCTCATTAAATAAACCATTAATAAATACTTTTCTTAATTCATGAATAAATAATAGAATTTGAAAAGCAGCTCCTACACAACAAGCAGCTTCATTACAATCAGCTGGTCGGAGTGTTTGTGTGTGTTGGAGCGGTGGCAATTATTCATGAAACCTTACATTTATAATCATGTTATTTCTCTTTATGAGCAATAGTGGCAGTTATTCATGAAATCATAGAGAAACAGGCTTAAAACAGTCATTTTTGTTTTGATGTGTCGTGTGATTGGGACATCTTACAGTCACACCCCTCTTGCAGTCCGCAGACGGACCCCTCTCCTTTGAATCAAAAAAGCAAAAGCAACAGGGAAAAAGCAAAAGGTAAAAGCATTTTGTTTTGTTATTTATTTCTCTTTACGTTGGATGTGTCTTTACGTTTACGTTTTATTTACTCATTTATTCTTTTATACATTCCTGTTTATATTTCCACATTTGTTTATTTATTTTACAGATTTATTCTTTTTTATGGCATTCCTATGACCCCACCATTCTCCGTGAGCCTTTAATTTTGTTTCCTTTAAATACAGACTTAGATTTAGATTTGATTTAGATTAAATCGTGTCTTTTAATTTACTGGATTATTAAAAAGAATCAAAAAATTGACGACAGAAAATGAACTGAATATAATTTTCTGAATATTTCCTTGTGCAGGAGGCCGTTTGTGGAGTTTCAGTCAGCTCCATAACACCTGTAACAATCAATGTCACTGCTGCTGGAGCTGGAAAAGTTTTAGGAAAAACCTGAATCGTTTTTTATTAGTTAATCCATCCATCCATTTTCTGCTGCTTATCTGGGTCCAGCCAGCATTAATATAATGAATTATATCATTAATAGTCATAATGATAAACTGTACTTCTGGGATGTTCTGGGAAAATGTGATATATTAATAGTTCTGTAAACAAGATTTCAAACATTAACAGCAAACAGCTTTTCTCTATGTAAAGATATTTTGGACCAATGGCTACTCAGCAGAGAAGGAAACCACGCCCACGCCTGTGACCTCATCTGAATTTCTCTGCTCTTTGTTTTGGTAGCTGGTCTGGTAGCGCGTGTTAGTGCATGTGTCAGAACAATTTATTAACACACAGGCCCCGCCCACCGGAGCGTTCAGGTGAAAGTGACCTTCCAGAATTTTCTCCACTGACGAAGAACCCAGGTTTTCATGTAAAAAGGCTTCAGACACAGACAGAGATGAGACCGGAACCCAGGTGGACTGGACTGAGGACTACCGGCTCAGATCCGGAAACATCCAGGAAGGTTTTAAAGACTTTACCGGCTCCGTCGGAGTCTTTGCCAGGTCCCGTTTTTCTGTCCCTCTCCGACGGTGGAGCTGACAATGGTCTGGTTTACAGAGAGCAGAACCCTACGAGCTGCTAAAGGGTCCAGTCTGGACCGGTCCGGATTCAGAACGACCTTTTCTTCTCCATCCTGTGTCAGTCACTTCAGGCTTTTTACCAGGGAGGTCCGCAGACCAGGAGCAGTCCCGTGAGGGGCCGCGAGGGGGCAAACCCACAATCGGCCAATGGAAGATCGCCACGTCACAGACCGTTTCGGTTCAAAGGTCATTAGAAAAGAAAGCCCGCGAAAAAACGAAGACCAAGAAAGAGAGGAAGAGCAATGGCGGAGCTAAAACAACAGGTAACCGGAGCTCAGTGCAGCTAAAACTGAACGTATAAACAATATAAACTGTTTCCTTCTGTGATTAATGACGGAAATATTTTTTATTGTAATAAATAAGTTACTTAAAAAGATCCATACGTCCATTTTGTATACACCCTACCTATCAGATCCTGGTGGTGGAGACTCCGGATGCGCTGTGTCTGTTCAATGTAAGTTTCTAATTAAACTGAAAACATTAAATCAACTTGTGCTTCGTGTTTACATTAAACTTAACTTAAAGGCGAAAGTAAACTTCAGCTCTTGCGTTTGATTTTTGTTAGAAAGTCACAGATACTTGTAGAATTTTTTTAATGATTTTATTTGTTATTATTAATGGTCCACTAATACAATAAGGTGTACTATGAGTACATTATCATTGCTATAATAAAAATAACCATGATATATAGTAATATCAGATTAGTAAAAGTAAATTAAGCGGCCTCCCTCTATATAAATGTAATAGACTGTATTTATATAGAGCTGCTCTATCTCCTGAGCCACAGCTGCCCCATGTATTTATGAAGGGGTTGAATAACCTGGAATACTTATATTATACTATATTATACTTATATATACTAATAAGGAACCCTTTTGATGTTTGTGATCTGTGGACCCTTACTGACTAAAGGAATATGAATATGAATGGAGTTATTGTCATGTCCTAAAGGTAGACAGTCACCATGCTCCGCTGGTACACGATGCTGGTACATATTAATAGATCATATTCATGTGCTTATGGTTAACACAAAATGAAGTGAATATAACCGATCTAACCAGGTACAGCCTGTCTAAAAAAGTGTTTACTCTGTCAGAACATAGACCCATGACTGGGCCAGCGGGCCTCATGTAATGTTTTAGAATGATATTGTATATCACATGGAGACAGTACCTTCACTGACCTGGACTAGTCTGTTTAAACACAACATTAAACTTCACTTACTCTTTTCCAGGCTGCTGAAACCTGACGAGACTGAGGTCAGAGGATTCTTCATCACTGATGAGGATCAAGTTCCTCCAGGTTTTCAGGTACAGACACTGACTCTGTTATTTCTGACAGTTTAGTTATTTACCTTCTACACACAGATGGTCCAGGGTGGTCTTTACTGGTCTGCAGGATGTGTTGGCACCACATGGTTTGATGCTTCGTGATCCTGGTACTTACTGTGTGCAGTGATTTGAGAATATACAGTAATCTAATAATCTAGATTAAAATATTAAATAAATGTATCCATCAGCATTAAATCCTGTGAGTGTGGAGCAGGAGTCGTAACGATGTGACCACTGTGTGTTGAGATACAGTTCACTGGAAATATTATTGAACAGCTCTAACATGATAAACCTGTCTCTGTTGGACAGTTTGAGTTTTTAACTTTTTCTTTGGTACATTTTCAAGTTGAAGTTTTAGTGAACTTCAGAGAGTTAAGTCTTCTCCTGTAAGAACTGCTGTAAATTACAGAAATTAGAATGGGAAATATCATTGGTTAAAAAGCAACAACAATGCTTCTCCATGAAGAGGAAGATGAAACATAAAAGCATCTCTGGTTCTGGACTCCTGGTTCTGGTCTCTGCAGACAGTTCTCTATGACTCTGTGTGTTTGGACTCTGGATGTGTCTTTTCTTTGTGAAACTGTTTGAAGTAAATGTTGACGGGACCGTGTAATAGCTGCAGAGTAATGACACCATCTGTGTTTAGACCGGTTCCCTATCAGCATCACTTCACCTACACAATCCTTTCTGCCACTGGGCGGGAAATTTAGTGGAAAAATGAATGCTCGATTTACGGCAGTACGCAACCAAAACAGGAAGTGGAAAGTGCTTTTATTTTCTCTGGTATCTCTTGGTGGCTTTCTCCAGGTAGAGGAAATGGTGGTTGTATTTGATCTTAATGGTCAAATAACTGTATCTTTGATTTATTGTTCAACCTCAAGATTTCTACTTTCCTCTTTTTTTCTATCATAAAAACATTTGGAGTTGTGACGTTGGACTGGGAATGAATATTTTCTGACATGTTGTCAACAAAATAATTAATAATTAATAATTGTTTTTATTTTTTAAAGTATATTTTTTGGGCTTTTGTGCCTTTATTGGACAGGATAAAAGAGAGAGGCAGGAAACAGGGAGGCAGAGAGAGGGGGAATGACATGCAGCAAAGGCCGTCCGATGTGGGACCCGAACCGGGGCCAACTGCAGCGAGGACTGTAGCCTCTACACATGGGGCGGATGCTTAGACCACTACGCCACACGACGCCCCAGTCATTGTTCTTCATTTTTATAATCTCTGACAGATGTCATCCTGATGATACTGAGGATGAAGTCAGTGTAGAAACAGTGTAATGTGCTGTTTCCTCCACTAGGTGTCAGCCTTTACCTTCGTTTGACTGATGTCCAGTGAAGCCTGTTTTCTTCTGTCTTCTAAATTAAGTCAGAAATGAGACACATCTCGGTGTCTCCCAGTCTGTCTCTATCTGAAGTTTGTTATAGAGAAATGACTAAAAAGAAAACTCACCTGAACGCATCGTTAGAGCCACAGTCACATCTTTAGATGAGCGTCATCTTTAAACTTCCTTACTGTGAGTGACGCTTCAGGGAAATGTGGACATTATTGTCTTTTTCAGCTGCAGTGTCTCTATATTTTTATTTTGAGGCAGAGCCGGACTGAGAAGAGGATCCTCTTCCATGTTGGTGAAATACTGAGACTCTGAGTCCTGATCTCAGTGGGATTGTGAATAAACTGCTGACGGACACCGACACGATCCGTGAGCTGAAGGTGGATAAACTTCACCAGTTACACAAACAGCAACAGTCTCTGTTTTAATGTTCATTTAGTGTCATTATGTTAAAGTCAGACCTCGTGTTATTCAGGGAAGATAAGTGAGGATTAATGAAGGTCACGTTTTAACTAAGCGACGTCTTCATCTCCCAAAACACAAAACAGATTGAGTACACAGATTCACACTTGGACTCAGATTGGATTTAAATGCTGTTGAATCTGCTCCTCATCCCAAACTCATTATATCTTTTTGTTGGTCTGATCACAGTCACAGCAGCTCTGACCCAGTTACTACAGACTTGGTCCGTAACATCTAATGTTTTCTGCCAAAGAGGGAAAACTACAGTCTAAAGTTCTTCAGCACAGAGACTCAGTATTAACTCAGAATTAACTCAGTTATATCAGTATTATTGTGTTTTATTATGTTTTCATTCTGGAGATTTATCTTCAATTCTGAGATATTCTGAAATGTAAAAACTAGCAGAATTTATCATTAATATTATTATTATTATTATTATTACTAGAGATTCTCATGTTCATGTCTCTGAACATAAATGACATTATTTTAAATGTAGATTTGTTTGTATTTTCACATCACAACAATTATTGGAATTGGAAAATGAATTAATATTGTGACAATCATTTCAACTATAAAAACAATAGTAGTAATAGTGGTGTGTGTGTGTGTGTGTGTGTGTACCTACCTGATGTATTCAGACAGACTCAGGTTACTGGTTCGTGTTGAGTGTCTGGAGGCAGTTAGTTAGTGTTTCGGGATATTTAGGAGTGTTTGGGGCAGCTCGGAGGTTAAATGCCCCTTAGGAGGTTAAAGTGGGGTCATGACCCCTCCCAGCAGGAGGTCTGCAGGCTGCAGGATCCGCTGATCCTCGGAGCCTTGGTTCAACATCAGAAGATAAAAAGAAGGATTTGTTTGGCTTTTCACATTTCTGTCGGGAGGAAGTGTGTGTGTGTGTGTGTGTGTGTGTGTGTGTGGTGTGTGTGTGTGTGTGTGTGTGTGTGTGTGTGTGTGGGTGGTCTTTTGGTTTTGTTTGTTTTAAAATTTTGAGTATTTGAAACCTGTTGAATGTGTCGTTCAGTAAAAACCATTGATGATCATTAGGCTGCATGTTGCTTCCTGCTGTTTCTCAGTTTCCTGTTGCACATCACTGTGTAGGTCAATGAAGACAAGAGGAGTCGGCCATGTTGGCTCATCCTGACCGGTTAAACGAAGTGTAGAAGGGAAGCGGTCGGTTTGACAGCGTGTTGGAACGTGTTTCAACATTTTTATCACATTTGTCCAGTTTGTTGGAAACACAAACACATGTGGAGGATTTGCTCATGTGTTTCAAGGAGATTTTAGGATTCAGTAATTGGAAGTTAAATGCAGATAAACCCCATGTTTAGACTCAGAGCAGCTCTGACTGTGTCCTGGGATGTGTCTGATTCCTCTGAGCTCCATCGTTACTATTAAAAAACACATCAGTGACCCACACACACCGTCCTGCTGCTCACTTCACCACCAAATGTTTGTTAATCCGCAGCTGAAAATAGTCCCCAACAAAGTCACTATTTCCTGTTTGAATAAATCTACAGTGAGCAGCTATTTGAGGAAATTCCTGAGACTTTTAAAAACGAAATGTGTATGAGGAGTTTTTAAAGCTTTACATTTCAGTAGGAACCAATGAGCTCCGAGCTGAGAGCCACAGGTAGAGGAGGGACGATTAGAGAGACGGACTGACACACTGTTAGTCTGGATTTATTGACTGTAGGAAATCTGTAGAATAACAGCAGAATGATCCGTTCATTTCCTGACAGTCACTCATCATAACCAATAAAAGAAAAACCCTCTTGTTCCAGTGCAGGTTCTGAGATTTTCTTAAAATTAGTTTGGTATCAGAGAGAAAAGAAAAAAAAGAAAGAATCAGGTTTTTATGAAACTTATGGAACAAACTGGTCCAATAAGTTTTAATCATGAAAATGATTTATGAAGATGATTTTCAGTCAGTCCTCAGTGTTAATCACAGGCCTGATGAATAGTTTTCCTCTGCATGTGCAGCTCAGCTCACGTTTTATTATTGTTGCTTCACTTTGAATTCATTATTTGTGTTGGTGCTAAAAGCTGTTTTCATAATCGATCAATCGTTCGTTCATTTAAAAGGTTCCAGTTTCTAAATTGTTAATATTCCGTTTTTCTTGTCAGTGAATGAAACATCTTTAGTTTTATAGACAAAACCAGACTTCTTCTCAGACATTTCACTGTACTCCCTGGCGTTGTATAGATTAGTGATTGAAAACATAGTTAATCAATAATGAAAGCAGTTATCAGTTACAGCTGGATATTAAATCTCTGATTTAAAGATCTAAAATACTGAGTACGTGAATCTTCAGTGTCCTCCATCTTCCTGGTGTCTGTGGGCTACAGTACCGGGTGTTGACCACTGGGGGGCGTCCTGTGTCTGCAGACTGAACTGTGCTCACTGCTCCCTTGTTAAATGTGACCTGCGAATTTATTTCAGCAGCAGTTACAGAACAAAGTACCATCTGTGTTTCACACATGACAGATTCCCCGCTTTATTACTGGAGCAGGAGAATTAATAAAGTCATTAAGATATAGTAGAAAATATATTAAAAATACAGGTAAATCTAGACGAAGATCCCTGCACCATGGTCCGTCAGCTGGTTCTCTAATCCTGCTGCGTCACGTACTCCTTCAAGAGCCTTTTTACAAGGTTCTGCTGAGATTAAAGAACCTTTTTCTTCAGGTGCTGGACCCACTTAAAAATGAACGATGAACAGGAAATCTTTACAAAGGTTCTGCAGAGGGTTCCTGGACTGTGTGAAGAGGGCACCTGGGGGTTCTGGGGTTCTGCAGCAGGTTCAAGGACTGCTTGAGGCAGTACCAGGGGTTCTTGGAGGAGATTATAATTGGAGAACATTGCTCTGATAATATTCAGGGGATTCCAGGTGAAGTGAAGGAGGTTCAGAAAGGACCCTGAGGCTTCAGAGGACGTTCCAGGAATCGTTAAGGGATGTCCAGAGGAGGTTCCACTGTAAGGGGGGAGGGGGTTACGGACTTCCAGTCCATCTGGGGGAGATTATATGTTCTAATGAAGGTTCTGGTCAGTCTAAAGAGGTTGCAGAGATCAAGAAGAGAAAGGGTTTTAAAAGGCGGTTAAAGGAGCTGTCTGTGCTGCTGGGTTCTTGAAGGGATTTCCAGGGTATTGAAAAGGAGGTTCTAGGTGAATTCAAAGGGGGGGTTCAGTTCTAGAAGAGGTGCCAGGGTTCTGAGAGGGTTCCAGTGGATCCAGAGGAGGTTGAAGGAGCTTTAAGGGTCCTTGAGTGGGTTCTAAGGGCTTCTTAAGGGATGTTCTGGTGTTTCCCAGGAGGACTCAGGGGTACTTGAGGTAATGCTACGTATTTTTGGGGGTTCCAAGGGAGATCCGGGAATATTCGGGGAGGTGTAAGGGAAACTCTGGAAATTTTCTGCGGGGGGGGGGGGGCTCCAGGGGATCTACAGGAGAGTCAAGGCAGAGGTATTAGAGGAAGTTCAGTAGTTCTGAGAGGATTTGCTGAGGGGATCTTCGGGGTGTTCTTCCAGGTGTACTCCAGGTGTTCTCCAGGTGTACTCCAGGCAGTTCCAGGTGTTGTTCGTTGCCTCTTTGAGAACGATCAGGTAAATTTTTTAGGGGCCTCAGAGGATCCAGTGAAAGCTCGGGGAGTTCTGAGAGGAACATGTAGAGGAATATGAGGTTCCAGGATTAGTTCTCCAGGTTTCAGGGGATGTTTTCAAGGGTCCTGATGCCGAAGCTTTAGATTTACCAAAATCTGAAATCACAAGAAGAAGACACAGAAACAACAAAATAAAATCAGCTGATGAAACTGAAAAATAAAATTCATAATGTCAAAATAAAGTTGTTAAAAATGAAAATGAGAAAAAAAGATTCATTTTAATTATAATGAATAAACAACGTCTTTTCCCTCTTAAGTCTTTTTGTGTGACATTTATTTGTCTCACACAAAGTGTAATTGTATTTATCACCAGTGTAATTTCTTCCTCTCACATAATAATTTAAAAGATAAAATTATATAGATAATTATTATTTTTATGAGTTGCCCGCTGGTTTCTTCATCTTCCTCATCTTCCTCTTCATCGCCAACATGTTTGCAGCGTCTCATTGACTTTTTCTCTTCCCGCACAGAAATATTTTTCCAGGCTTTCCAGACGTTTCTGTTTCCCTGGAGAAAGTCAGCGGGCTAAAGGAGGATAAATATTTAATCAGCGCTGCTCTGGAGTTTTTGCTTAATTAGAGGAATTCTGCTCCCGCCACGAAAATGAACAGAAATGATGCTGGAGATGTCAGAGCCTGAAAACATCAAGAGCGATGATCAGAGAGGACCTCAAATTATTATTATTATTATTATTATTATTCTTTTTTTTTACTATTATTATTACTATTATTATTACTATTGTTATTATTGGATGATTGATGCGCGCACCGGTTCTGTTGAATCCAAAATAAAGAACACGAATTTCACATCAGTGTGAAATAAAAACACTTGCACTAAAACACGGCTTATTAGCGGCGGTGTGTGTGTGTGCGCGCGCGTGTGTGTGTGTGTGTGTGTGTGTGAGTGTGAGTGAGTGAGAGAGAGAGTACGAGCGCCATATGTCCGTGCGTAAGAAGAAAAAAAAGCGCAAATTGGTGCCAAATTTCCGCGCCGCTCGTGTCAGTCAGCCTGAACGCGGGATGACAGAGGAGATTATTCCACATGAAACCAGTTAATCCCCAAAAACCTGAAGGAGTGTGAGGCGGGAGGAAGTGAATACAGATTTCTGTGACTGATGAGCTTCAGTATTACAGTCTCGTATCCACACAAGAGTGTGCAGCGGCCTGACATGACTGACACGGAAGGTTTGGATGAAACAGATCCAGCCTCTGCCATCACTCCCCCATCACTCCCCCATCACTCCCCCATCACTCCTCCATCACTCCTCCATCATCACTCCATCACAGAGCAGTCCTCCGGCCGCAGTGCCACTCTGAGGCCGGGCTGTGTCGGTGTTGAGATGGTGCTTCACCGGCAACATGACTTTATCACATCAACATCAACAGCGACACATTCCCTCACAGGCTGGAGGTCAGAGACTGAGCAGCGGCCAGAGCCCCCCCCCCCCCCCCCCCCCCCCCCCCACCTGGTTCACCTGTTTGTTCAGACCTTTAAAAACGTCATTTCTCACCTTCCGCAGTCAGACCTGTTCACCTCATTAACCATAATCTCTGCCTTTTGTTTTTATCACTTTAAAACTTGAAAAATTTTAGACCTCATTTTTTACAGTGCGCGCGGCGAACACGCGGAAACCCTTATTTGGCGCGCGCTTTGAAAAAAACAGTGACGCAACGCGCCACTTGGACCAATAAGACGCCAGAGGTGCGACCGCTATTCAAATGAGCCGCCCTTATTTGGTCGTGTCCCCGCCCCCTCCTGGTCCAACGCCGGTCCCCCGGGAGCTCCAGAGCCCCGGACCCCGGGAGAAGGAGCTCTCCGCCGGGACAGAGGAGTCATAAAGAGTCGGGGAGGGAGGGGATGAGATTTCTCGCTGCCCAATCCCCCTTTTCCCGCGGGAGCCGCAGCCTTCCACGGTCCGTCCCTCCCTCTTGTTTGCTAATCATTTCACTTTACTCCTTTTTGAAGCAGTGGCTTGTTTTTTTATCCCACTTTTCATTTTTCCACAATCCGCGGCTGCTCGCCTCCCTCTGATCCCCGGCTCTCCCCGCTCCGTTCTCCCAGAGTCAGGCACTCCGGATCCCGGCTGATTGTGCTCCGTGTCTCTGCCACGGCTCCTCTGAGATGCTCTCCCCGCTCTCCGCTCCTCTCTCCGCCCTCTTTTAACTTCAGAGACGCCGCTTTAAAGCCCGTGCTGCTGCGAGCTGGGGCTGGGATCTAAAACAAGCCCGAAGAAACCCAGAGGGATCCGGGGCTCTTCTCTGGATCAGGACCCGGTACTTTGGGGAAGCTCGCTGGTGTGTCCCCCACCCCTCCTCCTCCCCTCCTTCCTCCTCCTCATCGCTCCTCTTCTCCACCTTAATCCAGGTGGTCCTTTGGCTTTTTTGAGTGGCTGGTACAGGGAGGATTATTCTTCTTCTTCTTTCTTGTTTCTGGTGAAGACAAAGCTCCCAGAAGGACACTTTGATGTTCTCCATCCAGGACAGCCTCCCCCGGGGGGCCCTGACCATGAAGGAGGAGCCGCTCCCCACCGGCATGACCCCGGTCCGTTCCTGGATGCAGGGCGCAGGGATTTTGGACGCGAACACAGCGGCCCAGAGGTAAAAACACCCCGAAAGCACCAACTTGTCCCCGGTCTGCTCTGCGCTGACAGTCGCTCTTTAGCCACAGTTAGAAAACTCCAGCGTCAAGGTGAAAGTCCCGTTTGCCTCCTCCAGGATCCGCGTGAGACCTGCACGGAGGGTCCGGTTCAGTCCGGTTCAGTCTGCAGAGCAAAAGAGCAGGAACCAGAAAACAGCCAGTTAAAGTTAATTCTTCTTCTACTGCAGTTAAAGTGCACAGACAGCTGTTAGTGTGTTTCTGCAGGAAATCATAAAACATCAAACTATGAAGCAGCAGGAGATTTCTCTAGACCCGGACCAGACCCAGCTGAAAACCCGGGACTGTAAAAGTTTCAGTGTAAAGTGTCAGAGCATCAGCTGGATACTCCGGCTCCGGGTTCCCTCTGAATATCGATTAAAAACTGATCTGATCACCATTCAGAAAAAAAAAAAAAAAATATTTGGATTAAAAATAAAAAGCAACGAGGCGTCAGCAGGTGAAACCAACGTGTTTCTTCTTTTTCTGAGTCTTTAAAAGCAGCATAGCTGATGGTTCGGCGCGGAGCCGCAGCCCCGTCTCCCCGTCTTCCTCCTCCTCTGCTGCGGACTCGGCTTCACCGGCTGCCCGGTGCGAGCGGAGACCGGCGCCGAATCACTTTCCCGCCTCCACGTGTCTTTGTAAACCAAAAGACAAGTTGAAATAATGTTCACTTCTCCCGCTCCGCGTCTCCGATTATTCATTGAAACACATGTGCCGCGCGGTTCGGTGCCGCACCAACACGCCGCGCGCAGAGAGCTCGGAGAGGCGGC
This sequence comes from Seriola aureovittata, assembly GCF_021018895.1. Classification (NCBI taxonomy): domain Eukaryota; kingdom Metazoa; phylum Chordata; class Actinopteri; order Carangiformes; family Carangidae; genus Seriola; species Seriola aureovittata. Next base: position 389,243 of record NC_079371.1, read on the forward strand.
GGGAGCAGCGCGGAGCCGCTGCACGCGCCGGTTCTCCGTCTGTTCTCTGACAATATTTAAATGTTATTATGAAGATAATCAAAGGAATTAGTTCATGAGTGTTTAATTAAATCAGTGTTTTCTCTCGTCTCCAAACGGCTCGGATCTAAATTCTGAATTTATTTTAAAAACAAGAATTGAAACTCAGATTTATATTTTGAATGAAAGTGGATGAAATTACTAAAATTTAACAGAGTCACAGTTTAAATTAAAATGTTCTGCAGCGGGAGAAAAACCGCGTTTGACGCAGCGGAGCAGACACTCCGAGTTCACCCTGAATTCATCCACTTCACCACAGGCCCATTTAAAATAATAATAATGATAATAATAATAATAATAATAATAACTTTAAAGCTTCACCATTTTTAAATAAATATTAATTAAAAGTCAGAAGCGTCTGAAAATCTGAATTAAAAACCTCAGAATCGATAATTTAATTTAAAAATGTTTCCGCAGTTCAAAATAAAAAGTCTAATTTCAGAGTTTAGAAAAGTCAGATTTTCTCCTCCGTCTTTAAACTGCAGTTTTCTGGTAAAACGTATCGGGGGAAAAAAGAGAGTCTCAGGTGTGAACAGCTTCAGTGTCTCAGGTGAGGAGGGAAATTTCACCGTTGACTCGGAGAAATCGATGCAGGTTTAAATCACCTGAACACTGACAGAGAAAATCCATCAACAGACTGAAGAGGCTCCGCACGCGACCCAAACCACGGCGCCCCCCCCCACATGGAGGGATCCTCTGGTTCCCGCTTTAAATCGAGTTCAGCTTTGATTTAGTCACATTTCATCTTGAAAACTAAAAGTGATCAGATCCAGTTTTAACCGGTTTTAATAAAGAACCAGTTTGAGTGTAAATTAATAAATTTGATCCAGAATCAAACAGTTAAATTAATTAATCAAACATTAAAGATTAAATGTTCATGAACCGAAGCAGCTGCAGGTTCAGGCCAACAGCTAAAACAAACACCATCTGAACTAAATCAGGATTATTGTCATTATTGATTAATTTAATTGTTATTTTCACAATTAACTGATCAATTAAGTGATGATTAATTTGGTCTAAAGAAAGGCAGCAAACAGGAGGAAATGTCCCTCACAGTTTCCCGTAGTCAGAATTACACATGTTGAGGTGTGAGATGTGAAGATGCAGGTTATAATCACAGATCAGATATTTAATAAATGATTGATCGATTATCACAACGTTGGCAGTTATTTTACCGTTGATCGATCAATCAGCTGATTGATATAAATCCAGATGAAATAGTAGTAAAATGAACTCTGTGACTGAGTCTCTTCTACATGAAGTTTTTTAAAGCTGCACAAAAAGCATCAGAGTCTCTGAAGGTTTCACAGTTTGTACAACAATCATCCTGAGAGATGAAGCTGAGGAGGAGGAAGAGGAGGAAGAGAGCGGCTCCTCACAGTCAAACACCCAGAGCTGCAGTCTGAGGGTTTACAGGTGTGAGCTGAGACCAGGATCCAGACTCTAACAGAAGCAGCAGCGGTGTGTTCAGGGCTGAACGAGTGTCGTCAGCCTCAGTGTGAACACATGAGCTGAGAGGTGAACGTGTGAAGAAGCTGCTCGGTCTCTCTTCACTCTCACGCTCCAGCTTCTTAGTTTCTGTACAAGCGTCAGATGAAAACACGAGCTCAGATATTCTTCTGTTTGTTGCTCTGGAGCCGCAGATTAGTTTCAGAGTTTCTGCTTCTCTAGATGAACGTTCAGCTTTACTGTGTGTGTGTGTGTGTGTGTGTGTGTGTGTGTGTGTTTTATCCGCTGGATGTGGATGTTGAATCGTGTGTATTTTAAAACCCATAATTACATTTTATAAATTAGGATTTCTAATATTCTGTGTCGCTTGAGCCGTCGTTAGAATACACCCCTGGGTTCTGTTAAAGAACCTTTAACGAGGAGAAGAAGGAACGTGAGAACAATGAGGACGGGCTCAGTGGAAGTTCTACAGAACAGACAGGAAGTAAATAAATCAGGAAATATCTGATCAGATTTATTCAAGTGAAGGAGATTCAGACGTGGAATCATGGATTTAAGGGTTTCTGTAACGAGGCCGTTGATGATGATGATGATGATGAAGATGAAGATGACTTGTGTGTATCCAGGGTTCTGCTGGTTGTTTGTGCGGAGAACAGATCAGATCTTGTGTCAGAGAAATGAAAGTTTCAGCTTCACACTAAACCTCGTTAATAACAGCGCCGGACTCACTGATGGGATGTGTTTGTGTTCTGTGGGTTTTCTGAGCGGCAGCTGGAGATTCGTGTGTTTTTGTGTTTGTCAATCTTTGTTTCGAGGAGACAGGACGTGTGTGTGTGTGTGTGTGTGTGTGTGTGTGTGTGTGTTTGTGTGTGTGGTGTTTCCTGCTGCGAGTCACAGGAAGTTTGAATCATCCTCATCGAGTTGGTTTTAATATTAATACACCACAAAAACCACATGGATCCACCTCTGGACAGATGTGCAGGAGTTAATGAATCACACAAACCTCCATCAGACATCAGCGAAAACACAGAGAAAATCTGAGACGGTGAAAACTGACATGAATCATCCTGAAAAACAGACCAGTGATATTTATGAAATCAGTAGAATAAAACAGAATAATCTGTATTTTAACGGTTTTATTGAAGCAATTTTATCAACAAGATAAATTCAAATAAACAGAAGAAGAAGAGTCTGTAATTAAAACTAGAAAAATCTTCACATTAATAATATAAAAGTGTTAATGAGACACTTTATTATTACTATTATTATTTAAGACATAATAAAAAAAAAAAAACATTTCAGTCGGATGCTGCAGAACATCTGGACAGCACAGAGCAAACAGCTGGAGCGGTGACAGTCATAACGACAGTGAGGGAACGAGACGTTAAGTTGAACCTGATGAAGGTGGATGCTTCTCTTCACACTGAGGCTGCGTTCACAAACCTGCAGTGTGAAGTTCATTATTGTTTTCAGCAGCGTTCAGTCTGTTATTGATCAGCGATGGAAGTCACTCACACTTGTTTCAACACTTGTTGTTTTATGTTGAAGGAAAGTTCAGGTGCATGAGAACAGGTAGATCTCAGGAGAAGACAAGACAGCGTGGTGAAATAAATAATAATTAACACATAAATGAAAAATAAAGAGTGAGGAAACTGAACCACAGCAGATCATCCTTTAGATTTAATCCCAGTGAAAGTGTCTGAATCTGATCCTGGTTCTGTCTCCACCACCGACTTTAAATCTGGGCTTCAGCTCTTTAATGAAGCTTTGAATCATTCCTGATCACAACAGCTGAAATCGTGATATTTCATATTTAAGAACAGGCCAAAGACAAAATTCAAGCCCTTGAATTTTGTCTTTAAATCAACGAGGAACCATGTGATTTATCTGCATCGCCGCGGTAACAACCACAGCTTTAACTTTATTAACTGTTCATAAATAACAATATAAAAAGAATTAAAAATCACAGGGTTGTTGACCAATCAGAGGAGAGGCGTCATGGCTGAGGTAACGGTAAAATAAAAAATGACAAAACAGAGACATGAAATGAGGTTTTGAAACAGAAGAAAGCGACTTGTGGTTCACGTCTGTTTAAGGTGGAGATGCTGCTGCGTGTTTAAATGAAGGTGGAGGTGTAAAAGGTGAATCAGTGACTTTGACCCTGAAGCTTTAACATGAAAGAGTTTAAAGTGCGATCTTTACACTGAGAGAGAGTCTGTGCTGCAGCGACGGCTTTGTGTGTTTCTGCTGCGGGTCTGTGGATCGTTCATCTGTCCACACGTCGAAAATCAAACTCTGTGATCAGTTGAACACGGTCTGTCAGTGTGTCCTCGTGCACAAACACTCACATTCATCTTTTTCCTTTTTAGACCCACGTCAGTGTTTTTATGTGAGAACAGGTTTCTTGTGTTTTTAGCAGCTGGGGAAAAAGACGCAGGTTCCTCTGGATCCAGATCGTTGTTCGGTCTCTGTGGATCCTCGTCCGACAGGAGGGTTTTAAAAGGATAAAATCAGACTGTGTCACTTTCTCTCTCACAGCTGAGTTCAGCTGAAGGTACAGGAGACCATCTGCAGCTGGACCTGAACCTCCAGGTCGAGGCTTAAAGTGATTCTTTAAAAAACATTTCCTAAAACCTTTTTGTCTTTATGTGTTAAACATGTTTTAAACATGATTTTTAAAACGTGTGAGGGAAGGATCTCAGCCTTCAAGATTTCATACGTGTTTAAACATGAAAAACAAACTGTCAGCTGACTCACTGCAGGTCGTGTGAAGGTGTGCAGGAGGTCAAAGGTCAGGGCTTTCTGTGAGTGTGTGTCATGGCGTGCGTGCTTGTGTCTCTTGCAGCAGCAGCTCTGCAGCTGAGGAGTGTGTTGCTTTATTTTGAAATATTTCTGGGACATTTTGTTCTGTTATGAGACGGTGAACCGCAGAGAGGTGGGACTCGAACAGGCGGCAGTGTGTTGGGTACGTCGTTAACTAAAGAAACAGATCTGAAATTTTTAATTTAAAAATAAAATCAGCTGGAAAATAAACAGTACAGCTTCTCCAGTCTTGAGGTGGTTCTACCTGAGCTCTGCTCACCTGCAGCATCAGGACAGGTGAAGGGAAACATGGACTGGGTCAGACTCTGACTTCTGTGAACGTCTGAAGACACGTAGCTGGCTGCTTCACCTGTGGTTTAACCTGACGACACTGTCACCCAGAGCTTCCTGTTGTACAGGTGGAGCAGGTGACGGAGCAGGTGGAGACAGATCAGTCTGTTTCTGTGTCTCTGCTTCACTGATGGATTTGAACTGATTTTGCTGTTGAGGCTTGAATTAACGAAGAACTCTGAGTTCACTGATGAAGCGCGACTTCAGTTTCAGGCAGTAAATGAGTCGACGTGAGGCCGGAGCAGGTGGAGAGTCGGTCTGAAGCTGGAGTGAAACACAGAGGCTGTCGTCACATTATCACTGAGGTTTTATAGTTTAAATCGTTTTTAATAGACGCAGAACTTGTACATTTATAATCTATAATGTGTTTCCCCTCACGCTGCTCATTCAGCTCAGACTCTTCAGGTTCCTTCACGACTGTCACCAGCTGTTTCCTCAGACATTCGTTTGATCTGAATCTTTTAAGAAGCTTCAAAAACTAATTTCACAAAAAAGAAAAAAACGTGTAGAAATGTCTGTGACCTGGTGCGGCTGAACTTTCATCTTGTCCCTTGTCTCAAGCTTTAGTCCCCAGACCTGAGCAGACTCTTCACCTGCATCAGTTGGTTTCTTTGAACGTGAGAGATTCAGACGTGATGATTTCCAGTCTGATGATCAACACGTGACCTTTAGTTTGGCGTCCTGACCCCCCGACTTTTACAATCTGCAGTTTACAGAGTAAAAAACATCATCAGATTATTATTCTACGTTGTTGTTCAGACTCCTGCAGACGAAGCTTGTTTTCTCCTGAAATCCCATGAACACACCACACAGACTTTTTTTAACAGCTTTTTAATGACAGTTTGTTTATTTCCTTTTCCTGTAAAACCATCCCGTCACGTTTGTCTCCACCCTGGAAGCATAATAACAACATTGTTATTATTATTATTAATAACAACATTATTATTAATAACAACATTGTTATTATTATTATTAATAATAATAATAACAACATTATTATTATTATTATTATAATAATCTCGTTCTGTCTGTAACACAGTTTGATGATGGTGACTCCTGATCTGAAACACTTTCATAGTTTAATTCTTTAGTAACAGACAGTGTGTGTGTGTGTGTGTGTGTGTGTGTGTGTGTGTGTGTGTGTGTGTGTGTGTGTGTGTGTGTGTGTGTGTGTGTGTGTGTGTGTGTGTGTGTGTGTGAGAGAGAGATTTCCCTCGACCCTCCCTGACAGAAGCTGCAAAGGGAAGAAAAAAGAGGGAGCAGAGTGAGTGATCCTGCCTTCCACGCCCTATCTTTGTCCTCTGGGGTTAAAAAGGGGGGAGGGGGTGGGGGGGTTATAAAGTACAGGTTCCCAGACTCAAGGGGGAGGAGTGGGGGTTCAGGTAGGGTTTGGATGAGGTGAGTAATTGTCGACCAGGGGATTCCCTCTCTTGGTCGACGGCGTCATTCGTCACCGGCTCAATCACCGGGTGCGTGGCGTCGGGCTCACGCTCCCCGGTGGCGGTTAGCGCAACAGGTGGGAGGGTTAGGCGGGAAAAAAAAACCTCCATTTGTAGCAGAGACAGATCTGAGGAGGGCGGCAGTGATTGATCAGAGCGAGAAAGAGTTTTTATTAGAGAAACTCAGGACGATGAAGGAGGAATGGAGGAGGAGAGATGGAGGGATGGAGCAGGAGAAGGGAAGAGGGATGGAGGGAGGGAGGAGGGGGTGGGAGGGAGGGAGGAGGAGGTGGGAGGAGGGATGGAGCAGGAGAAGGGAAGAGGGATGGAGGGAGGGAGGAGGAGGTGGGAGGAGGGAGGGAGGAGGAGGTGAGAGGAGGGATGGAGCAGGAGAAGGGAAGAGGGATGGAGGGAGGGAGGAGGAGGTGGGAGGAGGGATGGAGAGGAGAAGGGAAGAGGGATGGAGGGAGGGAGGAGGAGGTGAGAGGAGGGATGGAGCAGGAGAAGGGAAGAGGGATGGAGGGAGGGAGGAGGAGGTGGGAGGGAGGGAGGGAGGGAGGAGGAGGTGGGAGGAGGGATGGAGCAGGAGAAGAGAGGGGTGATGGAGGGGTCATCGTCTCTTTTTGTTCTCCCTCTAAACGTCTCGTTTCCTCCCGGTGAGAAGAACGTGCACTTCCTCCTTCATTTGCATTTGTCTAACCCCCCCATGTACACACAATTAAACCCTCCTGAACGCCACCTTTAGAAAATGTGTGAGATAATTAAACAGGCAGCAGATGCCTCGTCAGCCTTGTTACTGTAGACTCTCTCCAACATGTCGAGCTCATCGTCTCTGCGCTGAAAGTGAAGGCGACGCGTGTAAATAAACCGATGACACTTGAACGCAGCAGCTCTTTGTCTCCTCGTGGCCTCTGCTGAGTGTCAGCCTCTGACGCACAGAAACAATTAACCAGCAGGTGACCGGCATGTGTGTGTGTGTGTGTGTGCGTGTGTGCGAGTGTGTGTGTGTGTGTATGTGTGTGTGAGTATGTGTGTGTGAGTATGTGTGTGTGTGTGTGTGAGAGTGTGTGTGAGTGTGTGCGTGTGTGTGAGAGTGTGTGTGTGTGTGTGTGTGTGAGTATGTGTGTGTGTGTGTGTGTGTGAGTGTGTGTGTGTGTGTGTGTGTGTGTGTGAGGAAACAGCTGTTACTGTGACTCTTCATCCTCAAAAAAACAAAAAAAACAAAGATGTTGAAAATCCTTCAGATTCTGATGAACCTGAATCTAAACCGAACCAGGTCCATTCAGATATTTTACATTTTTGTCTCCTTTTTTACTGAAATGCCGTGAATGCACCACAGACACCAGAGAGTGAACTGAGTCTGTCACAGTGACTTTACTCACCAAATGGTTTTTAAAAATCAGCTTTTTCAGTGACAGTTTGTGTTTACTTTTCTTATTTTTATTAATTACTCACTTTGTCATATTATATCAAACAGAGAAAACCCTGTGAGTTTAACTGGACGTCACCAGAAAATCTGTTTTACTGAGACCATGAAGGCATCACTCTGACCAGTTGAATCTGAACAAACTGTTTTACTTGTTGGTTTAATTCACCAAACTGTTCTTTTCTTAATCCAACAAATATAGGAACAAGATAATCTGTCAGTAATCAGATTACTGATTGATCTTAGTCATGTGAGTTTAATATTACAGATGTTGCTGGATTACAGGTGTTGATGGTTGTATTGTTGACAGAGCAGCAGTTGCCCAGTTCCTGTCAGTGTTGTTGATATTAATGTGGGTGTAGCTGTGGAGGAGCTGGAGGTGTAGTTTTAGGTATAGTTGTGGGTGTAGCTGTGGAGCTGTGGGTGTAGCTGTGGGTGTAACTGTTGGTGTAGTTGTGTAGCTGTTGGTGTAGTTGTGGAGCTGTGGGTGTAGTTGTGGGTGTAGCTGTGGGTGTAACTGTGGGTGTAGTTGTGGAGCTGTGGGTGTAGCTGTGGAGGAGCTGTGGGTGTAGTTGTGGGTGTAGTTGTGTAGGAGCTGTGGGTGTAGTTGTGGGTGTAGCTGTGGGTGTAGCTGTGTAGGAGCTGTGGGTGTAGCTGTGTAGGAGCTGTGGGTGTAGCTGTGGGTGTCGTTGTGGGTGTAGCTGTGGGTGTAGTTGTGGAGGAGCTGTGGGTGTAGTTGTGGGTGTAGATGTGGAGGAGCTGTGGGTGTAGCTGTGGGTGTAGTTGTGGAGGAGCTGTGGGTGTAGTTGTGGAGCTGTGGGTGTAGTTGTGGGTGTAGCTGTGGGTGTAACTGTGGGTGTAGTTGTGGGTGTAGTTGTGGGTGTAGTTGTGGAGCTGTGGGTGTAGCTGTGGGTGTAGTTGTGGGTGTAGTTGTGGAGCTGTGGGTGTAGCTGTGGGTGTAGTTGTGGGGGTAGTTGTGGAGCTGTGGGTGTAGCTGTGGGTGTAGTTGTGGATGAGCTGTGGGTGTAGCTGTGGGTGTAGTTGTGGAGGAGCTGTGGGTGTAGTTGTGGGTGTAGTTGTGGAGCTGTGGGTGTAGCTGTGGGTGTAGTTGTGGGTGTAGTTGTGGAGCTGTGGGTGTAGTTGTGGAGGAGCTGTGGGTGCAGTTGTGGGTGTAGTTGTGGAGCTGTGGGTGTAGTTGTGGAGGAGCTGTGGGTGTAGTTGTGGGTGTAGTTGTGGGTGTAGTTGTGGAGCTGTGGGTGTAGTTGTGGGTGTAGCTGTGGGTGTAGTTGTGGGTGTAGTTGTGGAGGAGCTGTGGAGGAGCTATGGGTGTAGTTGTGGGTGTAGTTGTGGAGCTGTGGGTGTAGTTGTGGGTGTAGTTGTGGAGCTGTGGGTGCAGTTGTGGGTGTAGTTGTGGAGCTGTGGGTGTAGTTGTGGCTGTAGTTGTGGAGGAGCTGTGGGTGTAGTTGTGGGTGTAGTTGTGGGTGTTGCTGTGGGTGTAGTTGTGGGTGTAGTTGTGGAGCTGTGGGTGTAGTTGTGGGTGTAGTTGTGGGTGTTGCTGTGGGTGTAGTTGTGGGTGTTGCTGTGGGTGTAGTTGTGGGTGTAGTTGTGGGTGTAGTTGTGGGTGTAGTTGTGGAGCTGTGGGTGTAGTTGTGGGTGTTGCTGTGGGTGTAGTTGTGGGTGTAGTTGTGGAAGAGCTGTGGGTGTAGTTGTGGGTGTAGCTGTGGGTGTAGTTGTGGGTGTAGTTGTGGGTGTAGCTGTGGGTGTAGTTGTGGGTGTTACTGTGGGTGTAGTTGTGGGTGTAGGTGTGGGTGTAGTTGTGGGTGTAGTTGTGGGTGTAGTTGTGGGTGTAGCTGTGGGTGTAGTTGTGGGTGTAGCTGTGGGTGTAGCTGTGGGTGTAGCTGTGGGTGTAGTTGTGGGTGTTGCTGTGGGTGTAGGTGTGGGTGTAGGTGTGGGTGTAGTTGTGGGTGTAGTTGTGTAGTTGTGGGTGTAGTTGTGGGTGTAGCTGTGGGTGTAGTTGTGGGTGTAGCTGTGGGTGTAGTTATGGGTGTAGCTGTGGGTGTTGCTGATGGTGTAGCTGTGGGTGTAGTTGTGGGTGTAGCTGTGGGTGTAGTTATGGGTGTAGCTGTGGGTGTTGCTGATGGTGTAGTTGTAGGTGTAGTTGTGGAGGAGCTGTTGGTGTAGTTGTGGGTGTAGCTGTGGGTGTAGTTGTGGGTGTAGTTGTGGAGGAGCTGTGGGTGTAGCTGTGGGTGTAGTTGTGGGTGTAGTTGTGGGTGTAGCTGTGGGTGTAGCTGTGGGTGTAGTTGTGGGTGTAGTTGTGGGTGTAGCTGTGGGTGTAGCTGTGGGTGTAGTTGTGGGTGTAGCTGTGGGTGTAGCTGTGGGTGTAGCTGTGGGTGTAGCTGTGGGTGTAGTTGTGGGTGTAGTTGTGGGTGTAGCTGTGGGTGTAGCTGTGGGTGTAGTTGTGGAGGAGCTGTTGGTGTAGTTGTGGGTGTAGCTGTGGGTGTAGTTGTGGGTGTAGTTGTGGAGGAGCTGTGGGTGTAGCTGTGGGTGTAGTTGTGGGTGTAGTTGTGGGTGTAGCTGTGGGTGTGTAGTTGTGGGTGTAGTTGTGGGTGTAGTTGTGGGTGTAGCTGTGGGTGTAGCTGTGGGTGTAGTTGTGGGTGTAGCTGTGGGTGTAGCTGTGGGTGTAGCTGTGGGTGTAGCTGTGGGTGTTGTGGGTGTAGTTGTGGGTGTAGCTGTGGGTGTAGCTGTGGGTGTAGTTGTGGGTGTAGCTGTGGGTGTAGTTGTGGGTGTAGTTGTGGGTGTAGCTGTGGGTGTAGTTGTGGAGGAGCTGTGGGTGTAGTTGTGGGTGTAGTTGTGGAGGACCTGTGGGTGTATTTGTGGGTGTAGTTGTGGATGTAGTTGTGGGCGTAGGTGTGGGTGTAGGTGTGGGTGTAGCTGTGGAGGAGCTGTGGGTGTAGTTGTGGGTGTAGTTGTGGATGTAGCTGTGGGTGTAGTTGTGGGTGTAGGTGTGGGTGTAGTTGTGGGTGTAGGTGTGGGTGTAGTTGTGGGTGTAGTTGTGGGTGTAGTTGTGGGTGTAGTTGTGGAGGAGCTGTGGGTGTAGTTGTGGGTGTAGTTGTGGGTGTAGGTGTGGGTGTAGTTGTGGGTGTAGTTGTGGGTGTAGCTGTGGGTGTAGCTGTGGGTGTAGTTGTGGGTGTAGTTGTGGGTGTAGTTGTGGGT
>NC_079371.1:402500-420000 GCF_021018895.1 Seriola aureovittata
AGTTTTTTTTATTGTGGATGTTTGTCTTCATAGGAAAGTGTAAAGTTCAGAGGGAGACAGTGACGATCTGACCAGGTGAACAGACTCACCTGTGTGATGCTGTTCACGTTATTGATCCTTGATTTAGTCTCCACACTGTGAAGCCTCAGCAGGAACTGAAGTTACAGGCTGTTGTTGCAGGTCTGGTCAGGGATGGAGGAGAACAGTGTTCAAGCAGATAAGAGGCTGTGATTGGTCAGAACAGTGTCCATAGATCAATGAGGTTATTGATAAGTTATCCTGTTTAGGGTGCTGCTTCCTGCTTTGTTTGCTCTGCTCCGGTTCAGGTGGTGAGTGAATGAGTGAAAACCTGGGTTTCCTCAAACACAGACTGATCACCCGTCATCTCTCACAGTCTCACACTCAAACCTCCTCCACGATGCTGCATCAACTTCAGGATCTCTGATATTCAATTATTAATAATTAACTATTAAAAGTAAAGTTCAGGTGTTTTGAACAGAGTCTGTACAAATAGCTGGAAGGAGTAGAACCAGTAGAACCACAGGGCTCTGTACTGGGAGCACTGGTTGATCTGATCCTGCCTCAGTCCCAGAGGAGAGAAGATGAACCTCAGCTTTTACTGCAATATTCAGACAGAGAATTTATTCTGTGTGTGTGTGTGTGTGTGTGTGTGTGTGTGTGTGTGTGTGTGTGTGTGTGTGTGTGTGTGTCTTGCTCAGTAATTGTTTGCAGAGCTCTACATGACTCCCGCTGACCTTTAATTTCAGGTTTCGTGGTGGAAACGTGCGGCCGCGGCCCTCGTTTGCCTCGCCGTGTTTGTTCTGTGTGTGTGTGTGTGTGTGTGTGTGTGTTATTTTTAACCTCTCTGGCTGCTGGTGTGTGATTTACACTCTGGGCATGTTGGAGCGAGCCGTGTGCCATCGATACTGTTTTTATTACACCTTGTGCCAAGTGCTAACAGCCGGATGTGAGTGGATGCAGTCGCAATTAGCATAATTGAAATAATAATAATGCTAACGAGCTTTCTGAGTGGAGGCAGAGCAGAGAGGAGAGGATGAGCGGCAGCGTCACCGTGGCGATCGGCTGCAGAGCGTTGTGTGTAATTGGGATAATGGGCTGGTTTAGTGGTGGAAGTGATGCTTTGATGGTGTTCAGGATGAAACAGGTGCCAAACGCTGGCAAACCTGAGGACATCGTCCTTGTCTCCACATGATCAGACTAGAGATCGTTATCGTTAAGATTTTAACGGTACTACTACTTTAATTGACACCATGTATCGATCCGACTCTTTAACGGTTCTCTTATCGGTACTTCTTGTCATTTTGTAAGAAGAGAATTAACATGTTTATTTTCTCATGTGCGCTTGATGAACATTAAGAGAGAGAGTTAGGATGATTAGATTAGGAACAGTGAGAATGCTTCATTCATAGACACATGTCTGAATCAGAAACAGAGTTGTTGAGTTAAAATGTGCTGGAAAACGTTTATTTCACAATAATACACAGGAAATCAATTTTCTTAATTTCTTAAAGCAGAACCGATAATGTCGGAGCTTATCAGTACTCTGGTCTATATACAGCCCCGTTCAGTACCGGGTTTCTGTACCATGCCTGTGTCTCTGTCGAACAGGTTAACCTGCATTTAAAAAGCCTGTTTACACCTGTTGGTGGAGGAAGTGTCAGTCAGAACCGTAGTAACGTTTTGTTGCTAGGCAACATCTAGTGGTCGTAGTAATGATGACAGGACCAAAGGGAAAAGTGTTGGTGATGTAGTATAAAGAGAGACAGAGTCCACATGGGAGGAGGAGGTGGTGGATGGATGAATGTGACACGGGAGAGCGGTGTGTTCGATTCCCATGTGAAACCAGCTGTTTATGTTGTAACCATGACGACAGAGATCGTCTGATGTTGAGGAAGAACCCTGACCACCATCTTCTCCTAAACCCAACCAAGCCATGACTGTTATTATAGTAACCACGGCAACGTTCTGTACGCTGCTCTCGGTGTAGTTGCGTGATTATTATGGTAACCATGACAACCGAGGTCCGGCAGGCATGCCGCCTGTAGGGGGCGCTGTCTCAGGAAACACTGCTGTGGGTCGAATCAGAGGGTTGAAAAAAACGATCTGCATATTTTTAACATGTTAGAGCTGCAGCTGAGAGTTATTCTAATTATTGATAATGTGCTGATTATTGTCTTGATTAGTTGATTAGTTGTTTGATCTGTGAGCTGTACAGTCCAGGAATCCAAAGATCATATTAACAAAAACATAAAATCCAGGAAACAGGTTGAAAAAAGAGGAAAAGCCATCAAGTAGTTTCAGATTAATTTTCTTCTGATCGACTAAATGAATAATTTATACCGTATAATATAAAACAGTGCAGTGTTGTCAGTGTTTAGTTGCTGGTTGTCTGGAGCTGCAGGTGAAGGATCCTCCACCTGTGATGTCGTTGGACAGGTGTATGAAAATAGCAGCACGTATAAAAACAGATGCTTCTGGATGTTTTTTTCTCACAGGTGGAAATATCATTGAGTGAGTTTTGAAGTGCTGCGTTTTGTTGTTGTTGTGTTAACACACTCAGCTGCTGTCGTTCTAACCTGACCCACACACCTGAGCTGCCTCCCCCTCCTCCTCCTCCCCCTCAGACTCTCGACTCCAGCGTCCACTCGGCCAAACGCTGCGAGTCGGAAGAATTAGCTTTCAACAAAGCGGCCTACAAATGAGGCATTAAGCATTGGTAATGGTGGTGCAGAAAGGTCACGGCTGTATTAATCTGCCGTCTGGGGAAAACACCCCAGAGCCGGGAAACACGGAGGCCGAGAGAGAGCGGGCGGGTTTCCAAAAACAAACCCTGAGCATGAATAAATATTTGTCTGCGCCCCGGCGATCATATTGATCATAAAGTGTTTTAGGAAACAAAACGAGCAGGGAAATGAGATTGATGTAAAAATATTCGGCTGTTGTTTTGAGTGTTTCCCCCCCGGACTCGGGGAGCTTCTCCGGGCTGAGAGCAGAGGTCGCTTCCTGCAGGAGCATCGATTTTATTTCAGGATCAACATGGATTTTTATCCACTGTTACTAAAACCAGCAGCCGACTGAGTCTCACTGATGATTCTCCGTTCACACTCAGTTAAAGGCTGTTCATATTTCTCATGTTCAGTAAATATCATCACATCAACAGTGGGCTGACCTCTGACTGACGATAATCAACACTAATCAATCCATTTTCTACCTTTTTTAAATTGAATTGGTACAAAAATCCATTGAATTAATTGGAACAGATGGCTCTTTGGTTGTTGGTGAGGAGTTCTGTTCATGGCCCTTCCGACTTTTTGAAGTTCACTTGTATTAATTGTATTATTTCCCCATTAATTTAATTAATTTAATTTGAATTTTTTTACACAGAGAGAAGGAAAATATATTGAAATTTATTTAGTTTTTGCTTTTGCTCGTTTTTGATATAATTTACATGTATTTAGATTAATTTTTTGTTATTGTATTTCAGACACTTTCATTTATTATATATTTTTCAGGTGAAAAGTTTTAGTCTTCAGGAGATTTAATTTTTTCTATAGTGTCAAAAAGTCATTTCAAATTTACAACAGAATAAAGTTGTATCGTCTGCATAGGAAATATTTTTTCATTGATAATTTATGTCCAAATTAAACGATGAACATGAAGCCCTGAGGACCAGAATCACTTTACTTCCTGTTTCCGGTTTAACGTGACTCAGTTGATGCTGCTGGTCGTTTCTTTGTCTGTTGAAGATTTTTACTATAAAAATGTGGTTAGTTTGTCAGTTCAGATGTTTGAAGGAAAAAGTCTGAAATTATTTTCAACCCTTTACAAACTGTTCTGGTCAAATTTGACCCGTTCTGACATTTGACAGCAGTAAAAATACGATATAAATAAATAAATGTCTTTTAGCCTCAAAGTTGATGACTTTTCCTAAATTAACCCAAAATACACAAAAATGAAAATATTATAAAATGTTATACTTTTGTTCAGGTGCTGTGAATGTCTGAGCCGTATCTATGGAAGTGGACTGTAGATCCACAGATATTAGATCTGTGGGTCACATGAAGGAACATGGAGGTTTTAGGGGATCTTGAAACTGTGAAACTGTACATGCCCTGTCTGTGTTTGTTTGTTATGGGACAGTGGTGACAGAGTTCAAGGGGGACCTCGACACTGTCACCAGAACCGTCTGTGTTCCCGCCACATCTGCCCAGGTTCCCCCAGAGACAGGCACCTGCTGGTCTCTGAAGGGTCATGGGGGGATCTGGAAACAGTGACAGAGTCAAACAGCATAGGAGTGATCATATATGGTGCACATAAGGAGCAGAGGTCACACAGAGGTCACACAGAGGTCAGAGGGTGCCTCCACACAGACACCAGATCTGCACCTGCACAAGCACCTGCAATGTAACAAAACAATGTCCAAATAAACATTAGAACCATTTATTCTGATCTGAGATCAGAGCAGAGATCAAGGGGGGGGGGGCACTTCACTGACTGAGGTTCTGGCAGCAGACAGACGGTACTGAGGCCTGGATCTGATCTGGATCTGGTTGTATAATAAATCCCAACAGTAACAGAATGTTCTTGTCATTTTCACTTTCAATAAAATATATTTCAATCATTATGGCTGTTATGTTTTCATGTCTTAGGTTAAACAGGACGTGATATTGTGTCATAGTAGATGTTTTTCTCCAAAATCCAGTGATGAAAACCTAAAGATACTCTCTCCCTGCTCCGACACATTAATGAAGGATTAATCCTCCATGTATTAATGTCAGAGAGGCTGTTTATACTTTCTACATGATCTATAGTTCAAGATTCATTATAGACTCTTATTATGAGGCAGCTCTTACTGTGATAGAATTATATATGAAATATGAACAGCATGTATTAAGGGGCTAAAAGATGAACAAATAGAATAAACCACCTTCCTGATCAGGTTTCATTATGTGATTGGTTATCGGCTCTGACCGTCAGTGTCCCGCCCGCTGAGCGTCCATGTTGAACCCCAGGTGACATTAACACTTCCTGTCTGTGTGTTTCAGTGGAGTGGGTTTAGCCCGAGCTCACTTTGAGAAGCAGCCTCCATCCAACCTGAGGAAGTCCAACTTCTTTCACTTCGTGCTGGCGCTGTACGACCGCCAGGGTCAGCCGGTGGAGATCGAGAGGACGTCCTACGTCGACTTTGTGGAGAAAGACAAGGTGACGATTTCTTCTGATTCTGATTCTGATCCTGATTCTGATCCTGATTCTGATTCTGATTCTGATTCTGATCCTGATCCTGATTCTGATTCTGATCCTGATCCTGATCCTGATTCTGATTCTGATCCTGATCCTGATCATGATTCTGATCCTGATTCTGATCCTGATCCTGATTCTGATTCTGATTCTGATCCTGATTCTGATTCTGATCCTGATCCTGATTCTGATTCTGATCCTGATCCTGATCATGATTCTGATCCTGATTCTGATCCTGATCCTGATTCTGATTCTGATCCTGATCCTGATTCTGATTCTGATCCTGATCCTGATCCTGATTCTGATTCTGATCCTGATCCTGATCCTGATTCTGATTCTGATTCTGATCTGATTCTGATTCTGATCCTGATCCAGATTCAGATTCAGATCCTGATTCAGATCAGATGATAATCTGTCGCTCAGAGCTGAGAGGAGGACAGAGTTAAGAGACGGACCGACACACTGTCGTTTCTGTAATGTGGATTTTTATTATGAGAGAAAGAATCTTCAGCTTGTAAAAACTTTTACCTGCAATAATATTAACAATTTTAATAATATCAATAATATTGGTGGTAATAATAATCGTGGTAATAATAATAATAATAATATAAATAATATTAATGATCATAATAAAACATCCAGAAGGTTTGAGGGAGTTTGTTCTGTGATCAGCTGCCAGCTGGCACCGAGCCCCCCCACCCTCTACTCCACCCACTCACTCACCTCACCTCTGCTTTGACCTCTAGTCTCTCGCCCCAGTAACCCCCCAACACACACACACACACACACGCACGCACACGCACGCACACACACACACACGCACGCATACACACACACACACACACACACACACACACACACACACACACACACACACACACACACACTGGGACTGAGCCAACACTCCAAGGCTCAGTTGGCACCAAACGACCGACAGAGAGAGAGAGAGGTTGGTAAGAATTAAATAAAGAGGGGAGTAAAGGTCGAGAGAGAGAAGAAATGAGTGATGATGATGGAGAGAGAGAGAGAGCGAGCACAGGAAACAGTATAAAGGGCAGATTCAGATCTTTTGCTTTTCGGTGGCTGTGGTCGTTCCTCCTATCGCCACGGTTACTGCTCACTGAGAGAGACGGGGGACGGCCTAAAGTTTACCTGAAGGTGATTGCACGTCAGTGGGCGGGGCAGCTGACAGTTGAGTGACAGGAAGAAGAAGAGAATCTGAACTAAACACACTTCATTAAAAGTGTTTTTAGAGTGGTTTTTCAGTGACATAGAGACAGATAGGAGAGAGGGACGGACGTAGGTGTAGTAGTAAATAACAACATCAACGACAGCTATAATAATAATTATAATGATAATTATGATAATAATCAGAACCACGTTACAAACTGAAATGAAAAGGTTTTTTTTACAAAATGACTTGAATTGTTTTAACTATATTTTAAAATTATATTATTTGAATATCAAAAGGTACTGAATCAAAATTAAGTGAGTTAATAGTTAATATGTCACAAATATAATAATAATGATGATAATAATTTTTTTGACTGAGAGAGAATTTCAAAATAAAGAATTAGAGAGAAAGGTGAAAATAATCCTGTACTGTTTCCAAACTTTAGATTTATATCATGTTGAAACTAATTTACTAGGAATTATTATTTTTATTATTATTATTATTATTATTATTATTATACTAAAATTCATCTTATATCTTATTTAGTATTGCACTTAGAAAGAAACATTTAACTTGTTTTCTCATAATTTTTTAAAAAGATAATTTTTCCTTTTCATTATTTTATTAATTTTCGATGAAAACACACATGAGAAATGCTGGCAAAGAAAAAGAGGTGATGACAAAGTTGTTTGAGTTGAATATAATATAATAATAATAAATACAGACTTTTAATGTGTAAACCAGCGACGTGATGAGTTGAGGTTCTTCATACAGATGTTCTCTGTGCAGCTGGATAAATGTTTTATTCCTCCTCCTCCACATGTTGAGTAAAGTGTGACTGTGTCTGTGTGACAGGAGTACAACGGAGAGAAGACCAACAACGGGATCCACTACAGGCTACAGCTGCTCTACAGCAACGGTGAGACTTCCTGTCATTTCTTCAGGATACCAACAGGACTGTGACCTTCCACAATAAAGCTCCTGAGAATCTGACGTCGATGTCAGATGATCATTTTACAGAGAACATGATGTTGGCCTGTTTTTATCAATATAACACTTTTTTAAAGGATGATGTTCAGACACTTGGTTCAGGACCTGGAGGGTCCTGGTCTTCAGTCCTCGGAGATTTAACCTCTGAGGTCGATGGATGTTTCTAATAATATCACTGTGATAACACACAGTACAAATACTCACTGATTGGCTCTACAGTTTTACAGCTGTTATCTCCTTGACAGCCTGTTTTTGAGTTTTCATGTGGACGACGGTTGTCAACAAATATTCTAAATTTGTTTATGTAATAGAATTATAAAAAGAATCCAAACATTCAATCATGAAGAGAACAGCAGCTCCTAATGGACAGGAATCACATAACGTCACCGTCACTGATTGATTCTGGTTTTTGTTGAGCTGGCGTCAGAACCTCGACATAAAGTAGTAGCTACAGTTAGCCTAGCCTAGCATTCCTGCACAAACAACCTGAGGACACATCTGGAAAATGTGCTCCCAGATGAGAACTGTGGAAAAAACTGAGCAGAGCTGCAGCTAACAGTCATTTCTATTATTGATTAATCTGCTAATTATTATTATTATTATTATTAATTGGTCTGTGGGGAACCTCCAGAGCTTTAGAAGTTGTATATTTACATCTGCTAATTTAATAAACACATTAGGACTGACAGAATGAAGCTAAAGCTGAATGTGGTGGTTGTGCGGTTCAGGTGGAGCTCAGGTGAGCAGTATTGATTGATGAGGTAACGATGGTTGGAAGTTTAGAGTGTAGAGAAGAGATTCATATTAAAGGTCTGACTGGACTCAGTTTAAATGTTGAGGCTGGAGAGAGAGAGAGAGAGAGAGAGACACATCTGGAATATCTGACAACCAGACCTGAACTCTGGTTTGTCCATTGGGGTGGGTGGGGGGGCTGATTCAAAACACACAGCTCGGCTTAGTGCTGGCACCGGTCCAGAGCTGCAGGAGGAGGATGGCTGTAATGCTCCCAGACCCCCCCAGAACCCCCAGATAAAGTGGGACATAAAAGAGCGTTTTCTTCCAGAGGGGGATAAATCTCTCTAATATGGGTTGGCGTCGTCGGATTAGCATCGTACGGAGGTAATTGACCTCATCTGCAACCGGGACGGATAGCCGCCATTTAGTCTGCAGGCCGCTCAGCGCTCGCCGCAGAGCGAGGAGTGAATCATGTCAATTAGAAAGCAGAGGAAGCTGCGAGGAAACGGCCCGAAAAACAAGAAGGAACCCCCCCCCATACAATTAGAGCTACTCCACCACTAACAGGTGTTCCCTGCAATTTCCTCCACCCCACGTCGTGCTCGTGTCACATTTCTGCTTGGATGCAGAGCTAATAAAAGACAAGCAATCCTGATTGATATTTAATTTGTCGGGGAACGAGGATTCCTTGTTATCCTTGAGGAAAAAGGCGGTGGGGGGGCGAAGGAGCGCGCGGCAGTTAAAGGCGGCCTGGCCTATAAATAATAAACAGCTCTGGAGCCGCGCTAATGTTTGTTTTTGCTGAGGGGGGTTAGCGTCGCCGGGACGACACGACAAGAGCTACAGAAACATAAATATACTACAGGGACATAAATAATAACAGAATTCATTTACAACACATTATTAGGAATCAGTTCTTTTGTCTTTTCGGGGGGGGGGGGGGGGTGTCCTTCTCTTTTTGCATACTGAGCTCAAATTAGCATAACAGGCTAATGCATGTATGTATGTTCAGGCAGGTCTGCTCACACTCACTGATAATTATAACAGTAATTCTGTGTCTGTGTGTGTGTGTGTGTGTGTGTGTGTGTGTGTGTGTGTGTGTGTGTGTGTGTGTCTGTGTTTCAGTCATGTGATGATGTTTGTGTGTTTGTGTGTTTCAGGCATCAGGACAGAACAGGATCTCTATGTTCGGCTGATAGACTCCATGACCAAACAGGTGAGAAGACACACACACACACACACACACACACTCACTCACACACACACACACACACACACACACACACACACACACAGCAACACTGTCTGTTACTAGAGAATTAAACTAAGAATACAAAATCACCAGAGACCAGGTTCCAGAGCGTTTCTTATATTATCAGAACCTGGTCTGAACCTTTTAGACCCTGTTCCTCTAGACCCTGTTCTTCTAGAACCTGTTCTTCTAGACCCTGTTTTTCTAGACCCTGTTTTTCTAGAACCTGTTCTTCTAGAACCTGTTCTTCTAGACCATGTCCCTCTAGAACATGATCCTCCTGAGATTAAACTTTTCCCAGAATAAAGTTTTCCTGACAAAGATCATTTCCAGCTCTCAACCCTCCTCCACTCCAGAACCCTCAGACCTTTTTCTTTGGATCTAGATTTTGTGGTTTGTGTTTCTGGAGAACCTTTGAACCTTCATCTGACACACTCCTCTCACACCTCCGCTTATAAAACATAATGAAACAAATGTCTAGATTCTAACCCTTAAAAACTCTTAACTCTTCTTCTCCTCCTCCTCCTCCTCTTCCCGTCTCACTTTCCTGAACCTGAGCAGCCCTGATGTGTTTTCCTGTCCAGCTGTGGAGCTCAGTCTTTAGCTGACTGCAGATCCTCCCGTTCCTCCCACCTTTCCGGCTCTCACTCACTCAGAACCCCCGTGTGGGATTTGAACCTGTGAACCGGTTCTCTGCCAAGACAAACTCCCAAATATTTCCTGATTCCAGTCGATCCTTCGCTTCGGCCCCACGTTCCTCACACCTGGGGCTTTATCTCAGAAATCTTATTCTGGCAGCGAACAGCTGAAACTTCACAGTGAGTTTCTCTTCACATCAGAAAGTCTTGGATAAAAAAACACCAGTGACAGAAAGAAGGAAAATAAAACAGATTACAGTTAATGATCTTTTAAATTCAAGACTGATCTCTGGTGTTTCAGCACTAATGTTTAAACTCCTCCAGTGTAAAGGTGTGTGTCCATGTGTAGTGTGATTATAGATCAGCTCTAGCTTCTATATTAATACTGTGAAAGTATCAAAGCCTCAGTCCACAGAGAAATGCACACAGCCTGTATTCAGAAACTGAGCCTTAAAACGAGCCGTCAGGACTTCTGGAACTTTGTGATGTCACAACAAAGCAGTCACCAAGCCCCGCCCACCTGGACCCACCATCCAAACCTTGCAGGATTTGGTTTCTCTGAGTGTTTTTACCTGAAATCTGATATATTTTTATTGGATCACTCAGAAAACAGTCAGCCAATCAGAAGAGAGGCTCAGAGCCTCCTCTCTTCTGATTGGCTCACCGACCTGTTGTTACTAGAGCTGCAGAGAGAAGCCTGAGAGAGGAGATGTAAAACTACACTGAGATGGTTTTTATATTCTGATGGATCAACACTTTGTAAAATATGGAGCTTTAATCTGCAGCAGTGAGGAAACAAAACCAGTTTATTGAGTTCACAAATTAGAAATTTAAGGTAAAAATACCCAAAATGATTTTTATCCCAAAACTTCTGTTTTATTCTTTATTATTATTTCCTTGTTATTTTATTTAAAGTTCAGTATCACAGCTTCAAAAAGAATCAGTTTAATCGTTGACTCTCTTCACTGTCACTGAAACATGTTTATCTCAAAGCAGATGTTTAAATATTACGATTATTTTTCTTCACATTAGACTGAAGTGATGTCATCGTTTGTTGTTTATTTAAAGAGAAAAAAACCAAACAGATTAAAAAACAAAAACCTGCTGAAGTTTAAAAGTCAGAATCAGAGACCGGATCCATGATCAGTGATCTGTGAACAGCAGACGAATCAGGTCCATCGATCCTGGGAACAAATGAATGTAATAATTGGGCGAACTGAACAGTTGACTGATCAGGATAATCAATACATGTGATGGATTATGGATGTGTTTGGAAACTTGTTAAACAGGATGGAGGTGGAGCAGAGAAACACGTCTGTTCAGGTTCAGTTCATTCTGAGGTGGAAGAGTCAGAATAACCTCCTCTGACCTCGTCTCCTCGACCTCATGAGGTCAAAGACGTGAAGGAGAAACAATCTGACCGAACTCACTAAACTATTTTTTTAATTAACTTTGTTTATAACATCTGGACGACAATCAAACAGGATGAAATGTTGAAATAAGAAAACATGAAAGAAAAAGACAAACAGAGAAAGTTGAGTCATTAAAATAAATGGAAATAATGAACTGAGAATAAATGATATTCAGACAGAAGTTTATAGTTTCCTGATGTTTCTATATAATTGTTAAATAGATAAAATTCATGTTTATGTATTTCACAATGGGAGGATTCAGTGCAACATGAATGTATAGACTATAGTCTTTAGTTGTGATGATGATGATTTAACTATAGATTCATCAGCTCGTTCTTCATGACGACTCCTGACTGATTGAAAGAGGATGAATCTATATTTATGGATCTGAGCTTCAGTCCATCAGACAGAAACAGCTGCTCTGATGTTTCTACACTTATGTGGCTCTGCTTAAATGTTGCTGCAGCAAGGCATTGTGGGACGGCATGTCTCCTTTCCTTTGGTGAAGGAAGCTCCAGTGTTCCCTAAAGGAGATGAGAGAGGAAGCAGTGAAGCTCCTTCCCTCACTGTGATCATGAAGCTGCTCAGAGACTGAAGATGTTTTCTCTCAGTCTGAAGCTTCAGGAGTAAAAACTGTCAGTGAGTGTGAGAGCTGATGTAAACAACACGATGTAACGAGGTCACTGTGTCAGCAGCGTGACTTCTTCATTAGGAAATATCTATATATCTATATCTATCTATCATATTGAATTATAAAACCAGTCTGATGTTGTTGCAGCTCCACAGACAGACTTTCACATATCGATGATGCTAAGCTAACGACAGGAAGCAGCTAATTCTAATGAAAAGAAAAATCATTATTTAAGGTGAGAAGGTTTTATTTAACAACAGTGAATTATATTAATCATTAAGATCATTATCAGTAAAATGTATTTTCTGCTGCTGAACCTGAGTTTAATCTTAAATTAATATTATCATTATTTTCATGATCAATTAATCTGCAAACAATAATAAATAACCATCACAAGATGATGTCATCAAATGTCGAGAAGTTTCATTCACAGAAGACGAGGAAGCGGGAACATCTGTTTGAACAATCGATCACTTTTCAAAATAGTTGCCAATGAATTTTCCTTTGATCAACTAATTGATTAATTGACAAATTGTTTCAGCTGTAATTCTCTACACAAAATATATCTATATATAAAATGTGATATAATGCGACTGACTGACACAGGTTTTAAACAGGTGTTGACTGTGAGATGGATCCATGTTAATATTGAACGCAGCCTGAACCAGTGAAACTGTCCTCAGATCAGCTCACTCACTGAACCTGAAACTCAAACCTGCTTCACCTTCATCCTTCACCTCCTACTTATTAATAACCCCCCCAGTCATGTCCCCCCCTCCCTCAGTCGTATCACCCCCTCCCTCCGCTGGTTCGGCATGTCACCGATCGATGTACCAAGCGGCTCCCCGACAAAGCGTCAGCCGTGGAAACCGATCAATAGGCCCTAATGTGGCACAGCGACGGCACACTGGAGACAATAATCCTGACACCTCCTCCTCCATGACCCCCCCCCCCCCCCCCCCACACACACACACACACACACACACACACACACACACACACACATACACACCCATCAACCTTCACCTCCCACTACATGACACCTGATTGGTCGACAATCAGACCTGACAGACAGGTTGACTGGAGGCCCCGTGGATCGATGAGACCCTGTTGAGGGCCCGTTAGGGGCCCCGCTCTGTGGGCCTGTGAGGAGGAGGAGGAGGAGGAGGAGGAGGAGGAGGACTCACACTGATCACACTGATCAACTTTAACACAGTTTGATCAGAGAGACGGTGACGACTCAGTGAGACACCTGAGAGGAAAACAGAGAAATTTAGAGAAAAGCATCTTGAGAGTTTCATCTACATCTGATCTTTACAACACATTAAAAGATTAAATAAAACACAAACACATAACAGTCTAACAAACTGAGTCCTGATATATTGATAAGTTTAAATTCACTGAAGGAAGAGAAAAATATTTCTTTTCTACATCTCTAATACTGACACTCTGTGTTTGTTCTCTATTCTTGTGAGGACCCTCCTCACCGTCACTAAGTCCTGACGCCTAAACAACATCCTCTCACAACCTTTGAAGACGAGATGAACGTCCTCACTTTTTAAAAACCCGTTCTCCTAAACGTCCTCTCTGAGAAATAGGGATGGCACAGAAACCCGGTATTAAACGGAGTATTGATAATGTTAATGTTAGTGGAGTACATATGAGAAAATAAAACACTGTTAATTCTGTTCTTAATTTGTTTGTTTCTGGTTTTTTCTCTCTTACAAAATAACAAAAAGTACCGATAAAGAACCGGATGGATAAGTGGTGTCGATAAAAGTAGTAGAACCGTTACAAACCCAACGACACCCTTTCTCACTGTGAGAACAACAAATCCTCTCCTTCAAAAACTCTCCTCTCTTTTCTTTTCTTAAATTTCCACTGTCCTCTAAAAGACTCTTCACTTTCCAAAAAATCTTTTTCCAAAAATGTTTCCTTGGGTTTCGAAAAATTCCCCAAATATCTTGTCAGAGCCGGTCCTCACAAAGATACAGAGACACACACACTCAGCAGATTGTGAACATTAACCCACAAATAAGCGTGAAAGTGGACACACACACACACACACACACACACACACACACACACCACACACACACACACACACACACACACACACACACACACACACACACAGATTGTTGCATCAAGAATGATGATGTATAAATACTGACCATCAAATCTACACACGGGGGGGTGGTCTGTGTGTGTGCGTGTGTGGTGTGTGTGTGTGTGTGTGTGTGTGTGTGTAGTTGTGTGTCCCTGATGCAATCCACATCCCTCCTGGTCAAACTGGAGCGTTTTAATCCAGAGGAACAGAGCCAGGATCAGGATCAATAATGCAGAAGTGGTCGTTATCCTAAAAGTATTGTCCCCCAGGGGTGTGTGTGTGTGTGTGTGTGTGTGTGTGTGTGTGTGTGTGTGTGTGTGTGTGTGTTGTGTGTCTCTCTGTGTGTCTGTGTGTGTGTCTGTGTGCGTGTGTGTGTGTGTGTGTGTGTGTGTGTGTCTCTCTGTGTGTCTCTGTGTGTGTCTGTGTGTGTGTCTGTGTGTGTGTGTGTGCGTGTGTGTGTGTGTGTGTGTGTCTGTGTGTGTGTCTGTGTGCGTGTGTGTGTGTGTGTGTGTGTGTGTGTGTGTGTGTGTCTCTCTGTGTGTCTGTGTGTGTGTCTGTGTGCGTGTGTGTGTGTGTGTGTGTGTGTGTGTGTCTCTCTGTGTGTCTCTGTGTGTGTCTGTGTGCGCAGGGCGGAGGTCTGTTTTGACTATAAAGGTGGATGAGGTAGTGGTAGGTCATCGCAGGAAAAGAGGGGGGAGGACGCACACGCACATGCTCTTACTGGAGTTCATTTACAACCACCAGGGTATTACAAAAACCACACACACACACACACCACACACACCTCCCTCCTCTCAGCGGTCATCCGTCATCCGGACGCTGACATGACAGCTCGGTGGGGGTGAGGAGGGGAGGGGGGAAGGTTGGGAGGGAGAAGAGGGGGGGGCTTCATCCTGGGGCGCCGCCCGCCATCTGGCAGGGAATTCTGGGAAGGCCTGAGGAGGCTGAGACCACCAAGAGGGGAGGTGGTGGGAGGTGGTGGTGGGGTGTCGGAGCAGTGCAGGAAGTGGTTGGAGGCCGTGTTTGACAAAATAAAAGCAGCACCTGTAGACATCAGCGAATCAGCTGCCTCGTTAGCTCAGGTTCATCAATCAACCTGGTTAACAGCAACACAACTGGGTCGACTGGTTCCCAGTTACAGCTGACTGGTGGAAACTGTTTTAATGAGCCATAAACTGGAACCCGATTCACACACGACAGAGAAACCAGTTCACTGTAAACTGGTTTTTCTGAAGGTTGAGCTGGTTTACATTACTGGTTTATTTGTGTATCAAACTGGTTTATAGATGCAGTAAACTGGTTTATAGATGCAGTAAACTGGTTTATAGATGCAGTAAACTGGTTTATAGATGCAGCAAACTGGTTTATAGATCGAGTAAACTGCTTTATAGATGCTGTAAACTGGTTTATAGATACAGTAAACTGGTTTATAGATGCAGTAAACTGGTTTATAGATAGAGTAAACTAGTTTATAGATGCAGTAAACTGGTTTATAGTTGCAGTAAACTGGTTTATAGTTGCAGTAGACTGGTTTATAGTTGAAGTAAACTGGTTTATAGATGCAGTAAACTGGTTTATAGTTGCAGTAAACTGGTTTATAGATGCAGTAAACTGGTTTATAGATAGAGTAAACTAGTTTATAGTTGCAGTAAACTAGTTTATAGTTGCAGTAAACTGGTTTATAGTTGCAGTAAACTGGTTTATAGTTGCAGTAAACTGGTTTATAGATGCAGTACACTGGTTTATAGATAGAGTAAACTGGTTTATAGATGCAGTAAACTGGTTTATAGATGCAGTACACTGGTTTATAGATAGAGTAAACTGGTTTATAGATGCAGTAAACTGAGCTGTGAAAACATGAAGCTGCTGAGAGTCAGTGAACTCATCATCCTCTCACTTGTTTTGTGAGTCAGTGAACTCATCATCCTCTCACTTGTTTTGTGAGTCAGTGAACTCATCATCCTCTCACTTGTTTTGTGAGTCAGTGAACTCATCATCCTCTCACTTGTTTTGTGAGTCAGTGAACTCATCATCCTCTCACCTGTCTCTGTCTCTCCAGCCGATCCTGTACGAAGGTCAGGACAAGAACCCGGAGATGTGCCGCGTCCTCCTCACCCACGAGATCATGTGCAGGTAAATCACACACCTCAATACACCTGACAACAGAGACATCACAGCACCTGAGCAGGGAGGTGCTGCCTTGCTCAGCAGCTCTCTGGCAGGACAAGTGACTGTGACAGACATGAACCTGCAACCAGTTCATCTTTATCTTTATTGATTGACAGGGTTTAAACAGCTGTGTGTGTGTGTGTGTGTGTGTGTGTGTGTGTAAAATATGATATATTTTATATTTTATTTCTTTTTTATTTACAACAAAAAACTGTGGTAACTCCATAGCAACTCCTTAGCAACCAAATATAAACCCTCTTTAATCACCTGGCCTCCGTCCAGCTTCCTTCAGTGAACCATTGAAACCACAAACAACTACCTGATAACACTGGTCTGGAGTTGATACCAGATCAAATATATTGATTATCAAACAGTTTCCAACATGGATGAGAAATCAATTTGTCGAATAATTCGATCCATCTTCCTCATAGCAACCACCTAGCAACGCCTCAGGAAGTAAATTCTGTCCTAGTTGACAGCGTTCTCACCTCGAGGTCCCTTTAGGAGCTTTCAGTCACATCACATAGGCTTCATCAGCAGATGGAGTCGTCATGGAGACGTAGATGTTGTTATGGATTTCTCTGTTGGAGGAAATGTTTCAAAGTTAATTAGTTTAAACCGACTGGAGTTTGTTTTATTGTTCCCGGTGTACATCTGTTTCCTGTTTATTTATTGTCGTTTTACTGTCGTTTACTTTAAGAATAATAATAATAATTAAGACCTAAGCTTCTGCTCATTAATACAATTTTACAATTATTTAATATCTAATTATTTCTGATGTTACACAGACAGCAGATTTTTGTTTCTTTGAGAATGATTTTAGTTTTCGATGAGACACGATCAGAGCTGAGCATCACAATCCAAGTTACCATGACAACACTTGTTTTTGTGTGTGTGTGTGTGTTTGTGTAAAAGAGAGAAAAAAGAGCAGCTGTTGGTTTTTCGTTCATCACACCAATCAACACGTCTGCTGCCCTGCGTCTGAGAGTTAATGGTTTTACTGGTTCAGACTGAGGAGTGAGGAAGAGGATAAAAATAGGACACACACACACACACACACACAGACAGACAGACACACACACACACACACACACACACGTATATACATGTATACATCTGTGTGTGTGTGT
>NC_079371.1:425000-432500 GCF_021018895.1 Seriola aureovittata
GACGTGGCAGCTGATTGGATGAACCACGTGTCTATGACGGTTTAACTTCGACCAATCAGATTGTCTGAGAGTGAAAACATCTTCCTCACGGAGAAAAGTCTTCAGTGTCAGAACTGATGCTACGGCAGCTTCTATGCTAACATCTGAAACGCTCGCCGGCTGGTTTGCCCTCTGGCTACCTGGATGGCTGTTTGGCGAGCAGCCGTCCGTTTGGCTGGCTGGTTGTCAGGGGTGACAGCACCTTGGTTTGTTGGGGGGT
The DNA here is from genome assembly GCF_021018895.1 of Seriola aureovittata. NCBI lineage: Eukaryota > Metazoa > Chordata > Actinopteri > Carangiformes > Carangidae > Seriola > Seriola aureovittata. The sequence continues at coordinate 425,260 of NC_079371.1, forward strand.
GGGGGGGGGTGGGGGATCCACAGTGGTGCCTCCATCGCTGGGTGTCGGCCAACTGTTAGTGACCTTGGTTTGGACCGCACCCAGCTGGACACTCACTGTGTGTGTGTGTGTGTGTGTGGTGTGTGTGTGTGTGTGTCTGTGTGTGTGTGTGTCTGTGTGGAGCCGAAACAAAGCTGATTTTCAAAATAAAAGTTTGTGCGGTGCTTCAGTTTTATACTAAATTTGACAGTTTTTTAATTAAATGTGTCGAGTTTTTAAAGGTTTTGATTCCAAACAAAAAAACCTTGAAACATCAAAACTCAAATAAATATTATTCATCATTTGTGGACGTGTTGAACTGTGTGACTCAAACACTGTCTCTGTTTTAAATACAGAGGAAAACTTTGGTGAATATTATTCTCAGTTTATGATCCAGTGAAACGAAGCTTCACTCTGAACGTGTGAATGTGAACAGGAAGTTTCTGTCAGACAGAAACTCTCTGAAACGTGGAGGAAAGACGAACGCCTAAACTGAAGGATGACACAGTGATGAGATCACACACAGATAATTATCTTCTTAGTTTTTGTTCTTCACTGACTGAAACTGAAACTGACATGTTTAAAGAATTACAGTGTCAACAGTGCAGAACGTTTTAAAATAAAGGGCAAGAACAGGTTTAAAACAGTGTGACACTTTATCTTATTTTATTTGGCTCTAACTACTTCAGTGAGGCGGCCATGTTTGTTTCCTCAGTCACACCATTGTCAGGGTAGTTTCTGTCCTCTCTCACCTGTCCTCTCTCACCTGTCCTCTCTCACCTGTCCTCTCTCACCTGTCATCTGTGAGTGTTGTCGTACTGACTGTGGATCTCTTCCTCTTCCAGTCGGTGTTGTGACAAGAAGAGCTGCGGGAACCGCAACGAGACGCCCTCCGACCCCGTCATCATCGACAGGTAGGAGCTCACCTGTTCACCTGTCTGTCCTCTCTGTGGAGTGAAGTTGTGTTCAGGTTCACCGGCTCAGTCCAGGACTCTCATTTTACATCAGGGGGGTGTTTTGTGTTTGTGTTCAACAGGAAATGATTTAACTTCCTGTTTGTGACGTTAAGGTTGTGTGTGCTGCGTTCACTGACCTCTGTTCTGCTGCGTTAAGAATCATGTTGTTTCTGTGACGTGTGATGAATCTGCAGCAGTATGGTGTGAGTGGGATGATGAATGTTTTTGTTGAACGCTCCCTGGTCTCTGCCAGTGAATGCAGCACGGTGCAACAGGTGAAATAATCAAGGGCCACTTACTACGTTATTATGGAAGTTCATCATCTCAGTCTCTTTGTGGAGGTCAGTTTTAGTTTCTTGTCCTTGAGCATGAAAGTTTATTCTTGACCTTGTCGATAGTAGTTTGACTCAAGGGCCACTTACTAGCTTTTTCCCGAGCTATCAACCACACACTCTTCATCTTCTTTTTTTCTTTGAAGGAGTTCTTTCTTCATTTGAGGAAAAGATTCCTCCATCAATGAAGACCCTGAGACGAGGTTGAAAGTGCTTGAAAAATTTAGTAAGTGGACCTTGAGTTAAGATGATTTTTCTTTGAAACAAGTTTTTTCATTGATGAAGTCTTTGCTCTGTTTTATTTATTTATTTATTTGACAAAACAATTTTAACCGGTTCCATTTAGTAGCTGCTCTCGAGTCTTTGATCATGTCACATGGTCTTCATCTACAGGTGGAGACGCGTGGTTGTCATGGAAACGTAGATGTTGGTTCATTTCTGACCTTGGTTAATTATGTTATCATCAGTGGTGCATTCAAGGACGCTCAGACATTTGAGAGCCTTTGTTGAAGACAAACAATTATCGAACAAAACGCTGGAAGAGAAAAATTTACTTTTTTGAAGTTTTTTCCAGAATTAAAAAAATGTTTGTGGTTCCCAACAACAGCTTCATGAACTTTGACCCTGAGTGAAGTAGGTTGATTTTCACTAAGAGGAACAGATATCCATCTTCAAACTGTTGAGTAAATAGATCATAATCATGAATCAATAAAACATTAGTGTATTTATGTGTTTCACATGGAACCTTTGATGTAGCTTGTTTTTGTTTCTTCCTCCGTCTCACTTCTTTCTCACGTCTCACTTCCGACATGAAGCTCGACTGTGTGAACTGAGTAATTAACACCACATGGAAAATAACGTTTACATGCCGCAGCACCAGCACACACTCTGATCTGACGTCCTCTCGCTTCCTGTTCTCCACTCTTTGTCTGTCGCTTCACTTTTGTTGCCCTCAGATTTGCCTCCGGGGCAACTTACAACCGGCCCTGCCCTCAGACTGAAGGAGTCTGAGAGGAAGAGCCTGCAGACAGAACTCTGGGCATCAATAAGTCATTTGAAAATCAACACTAACCGTCACCTCTGTCAACACATTAAGATTTTATTTATTTTGATTCAGTTGATCTGGATCTTTTTCATTTTTTAAACATCAGAATTTATCCTGTGAACTTAAATATCTTTATGTTATTTCACTTTTAAGGTGAAACTTATAATTTATGAGGAAAATAAATACCAAGTAACCACAGGTGATCTTCTTTGTTAGCCTATATTAGTTTTTTTATCCTATATTATTTCAAAAGTCAAACTGTCTTATTCCTGCTGGTCACAGCTGGTCACAGCTGATGATCAGCTGGTCACAGCTGATCATCAGCTGTGACCAGCTGATCACTGTGATACTGAAGGAAAGGTCAAAACAGGAGGAAGTTCTGCAACTTCTGTTTCTAAGTGATGATTCCTTAATTTATTCGCACGCACACACACACACACGCACACACGCGCACGCACGCACGCATGCACGCACACACACACACACACACACACACACACACAACTTGCCCTCGAACATTAACCCGACAGCCAATCACAAACTTCAGCATCACAATCCCTCATTAACATTCGTCCTCGCCGTCTAATCCCTCTGCCCGCCACGTCCTTGTAGTCGGCGGCTGTCTGTCACAACGCCCGGTTGTGATTGGTCGGGTCGCAGTGGTGGGAGCCAATGACCTCAGAGGAGGTCAGAGGGGAGGACGGAAGGGGGAGGAAGGATGGAGGGAGGGGGTTCAGTAACCAAGTCCATGTTGGCTCGTTAGAGAGGCCTTGGACTGTGGCCAGACACACACACACACACACACACACACACACACAGACACACACACACACACACACACACACACAGGTGATACATACTCATTTGCTGTAAGAGTGCAGACACACATTCTCTGAAAACACACACACACACATATGTAAGAGAAAATGCATAAACACACACACATGTTCATACATGTTAGAATGGAACACATCAATGTGTCTATACACACACACACACACACACACACACACTGGTGCATCCTCAAACACACAGTGTGTGTGTGTTTGATGGGTGTTGTTAGAGGTTTCGTCACCTCTCTGTGTGTTTGTGTCACACATGAGATGAACTCCGTGGTGAGGAGCAGAGGGTCGTTTGGGGGGGGGGGGCAGTCAGGTGTGGACACTGAGACACAGTTGTGTAGTTGTTCACACTCATGTCAGTGTGTGTTGTGTCACTCTTTTCTCTGCTCGTTGTTTCTCTGCTTTAATTAGAACACCACACACACACACACACACACACACACACACACACACACACACTCACACACTAACACTCACACACACACACACATACTCACACACTAACACTCACACACACACACACACACTCACACACACATATGTGCAGACCCACAGACTGCTGGTGATTTACTGCAGCTCCGCTTGTTTCTCTGCATTTTAGCTCCTGTTAAGAAATGCAGGATTTATTACTACACACACGTGACACATGGGGGTGTGTGTCTGTATGTGTGGTTGGGTGTGTGTGTGTGTGTGTGTGTGTGTGTGGTGTGTGTGTGTGTGTGTGTGTGTGGGTGGAGGGGGGTGGTTTAGTGTGTTTAGTGACCCATCATGCAAATGATGTAGCTCAGTAGCTACAGTAAAGCAGTTTAATGTTGTACATTCACGTCTCGCTGAAGTAAATCAAACTGTCACACACACACACACACACACACACACACACACACACACACACATCATGTTCTTTCTTGTTATTTTTTGTTTCTTCTTCTGTGTCTGTGTTTTTTTTGTGTAACAAACAACAACAGTAACAGTAACAGCTTTTTCCAGAGATTTCAACAGCATCTCACAGTCTTCCTCAGAGACGTGATGCCAAAGAGCCAAAGAGTTAAATCTCTCTCACCTGTCTCACCTGTCTCACTGAATGAGTCGTGGTGACGTCATGATTGCAGTGATGGAGCTGATTGTGTGCAGGTGGTCCAGGTGAATATACCTGCTCTAGTGGATCAGCTGATCATACAGAGCAGAGGTTCAACAGTGAGAAACAGGGTGTGTATGAATGTAAACATCACTGTGTTCACCTGACTCCTCCTCCTCCTGTGCTGCTATGAATTGTGGGAGCTGTGCTGCTGCAGATCAATGAGCTGCTGTGATTGATATTGGTTTCTGTTTCTCTGTGATGAAGGAGGGTTATAAGGAAGCGGATTGACCTGCAGCATGTCACGTGACACATTGATAAAGTGATGAAGTGAAGTAACTGTCTGGTAATTAGATCCATTTAGTAGCTTTTCTTGAGCTTTTGATCACATCATGTGATCTTCATCTGTAGATTCACATTTCTTTAGCTTTTAATCCTGAAGCGGCAGATAAAGGCGCTGTCAATCAGGCCTGTGTGTGTGTGTGTGTGTGTGTGTGTGTGTGTGTGTGTGTGTGTGTGTGTGTGTGTGTGTGTGTGTGTGTGTGAATATAAATGTGTGCTGATGCTCCTCTCAGAGGTCGCTTTGTTTCCTCCGTTTGCCGGTTAATGGCCGAAATCCTGCCGAGGCAGCAGAACGCGGCGCTGACGGATTGCCGTAACACCGCCGTTATTACACGCTAATATTGCAATTAGATGGGTGGCCAAGTTGCCCGAGTGGGGCAATAAATTGCCGCAGAGTGTCAGAGCATACGAGGAGGCCGAGCTCTAATTACCCAGAACACACCTCTTCACCACTGCCGCCTCCTCCCCCTCCTCCCCCTCCTCCCCCTTATCCTCTGCTGTCTGACGATCACCTCCTGCTTTAATGGTCGGGACTTACATGGAGGTTGTGACCCCCCTACACACACACACACACACACACACACACACACACACACACACACACACACACACACACACACACACACATATCACCACTTGTTCCTCTAACACCATTTGCAGCTTTGATGTCATCTGTAGAGAGGTGAGTTTGGAGTGATGGGGGACGACCTTTGACCTCCAGTAGCCTCCCACTTACCCCCCGTGTCTTAGCCCCTCCCACTGATGACACGAGCAGAGATCAGGTGTCAGCAGCTTGTACCTGAGCGGGTTAAAACCGGCGTGTTGCTGTGAAGCTGGCTGTTTAGAGGATGAATCATCATTTGTGTGGAGAAGCTCCTGCGCAGCGTCTTCGCCTCACAGTTAAGATGCTTTATTGTTTCGGGGGGGTGGGGGGGTTGTCAGCAGACAGAGAGGGAGGTCTGATTTAAAGAGACGCTTCGGGAGGAAACGGCTCAGGATCTCAGATCAAACGCACCCGAGAGGGAGAGACCGTTTGTTTTTATTGTTGTGTTTCATCCAGGCTCAAATATTTCTGTCTTTAATTCAAGGTTCTTACTGAATCTGAAATGTTCAGAGCATCAGTTCATTTGTCTGGTTCATGATGTGTTCAGGTGCAGCGGGAAAAAATAAAACCTGAGGGAGAAACGCTGAATATAAAGAACGTGTGAGGTCAGCTGACAGTGACGGACTCTGTGGCTGCACTCAGATCAGTTTCTACAGACACCAGCTGTTCCCACCCTTACTGTTGCGTGGCTCCTGGCGCCTAGCGACCTTTACAACGCCTAATGTTCAGTCATTTTTTCAGAGAAACTTGAGGTTTTAAAGTGATATTGTGGGTATCAGACGTGGGGTTGTGTGAAGTCGTCATGTTCAGTCAGTGTGTTTCCTGCAGTAGAGTCGGTTTTGAGGAGCAGCAGGAGGACAGGTGCACTAGCAGAGTGACGAGCTGCTGTGGGCGGGGCCAGCAGAAAACACCTGTTTTAGACACTTTTAAAGACGCCACTGAAACAATCCAACATCTGTTTAAATGAAGCTTCATGCAGAATATTTTCATCTTCATCTTCCTGTGAAAACAGCTCTTTCCTTTGGCACTACATTTCTGAACTGCTGAACTACCGTATTCCTACGCACAGCTGCAGTGCTCATTGTATCACGCCGCAGCCGCAGGTTAGCTGAGTGAATCAGAAAGAGCTGAACTTCACTTTGTTTTAACGGAAGATGAAGATGAAAATATTCTACATGAAGCTTCATTTAAACAGATGTTGGATTGCTGGACCGTTAGCTGTTGAGCTGAAACAACACACTGACATTTAACAGTGTGATCCTCAGACTGTGTCAGTGTGGTTAGCTGACAGATTATTTTCATTAGCGGCGTGCAATGAATCATGGGATATGTTGGACCATGAAGGATCCACCTGTTGGAGTTTTCGTTGCCCAGGAAACGAAGGATGTGTTGAAGGAGGTTGGAGGAATTGTTGACAAACAAACTGAAGGAGGGACTACGACTCCCAGGGTGCACTTCACTAACAATCATCCAATCACACAGCTTCAGGGTGAAGTTTATCAGCTCAGTCTCAAAATGGCCGACATAAAGCTTGAAGTCAAGTACAATCTGCCTGTGTGTGTGTGTGTGTGTGTGTGTGTGTGTGTGTGTGTTTTGGACCCCATGGAGGGTTAACTCCACAGGGGGGTGGGTGGTGGTGGTGGTGGGGGGGTTATCTGCCCCTGTGGACCCTTCCCAGCAATCGTAGCGTATTGATTGGGCGAGCGAGGCCCATTGGAGCCGGCCAGATTAAGAGTATAGATTTACAATAAAAGCAGGACATTACTGGGCAGGAGAGGCTAGAATTGAAAGGAGAGAGAGAGGGAGAGAGAGAGGGAGGGAGGGAGGGAGGGAGGGGGTGAGGAGAAGAAGAAGAGTAGGTCAGAGGCAGGGGTTCAGGATGTTGCTGCAGGGGTTTCTGGGTAATTTAAGTTAAGGTTAACACAGGTCAACTCTGCGACACGGTTTCAGGTTGACAGATGTGTTAATGAGGCTTTATGGAGAGGACCTGAAGAAGCAATGCATCATGGGTAAAAAGGGGTCAAGTT
>NC_079371.1:437500-442500 GCF_021018895.1 Seriola aureovittata
TATTCAGACTGTTTCAGCACATTTAACCTCAGAAAAACATAAAAACATAAAAACACGACCTGAGGCAGAAACAGCAGCTCGCTGAGTAAATAAATAAACAAAGCTGCTGTGTGTGTGTGTGTGTGTGTGTGTGTGTGTGTGTGTGTGTGTGTGTGTGTGTGTGTGTGTGTGTGTGTGTGTGTGTGTGTGTGAAGAGTGAAATGTGAGGCGGGCGAGTCCAGACAGGACGACAGCAGGAAGAGAGATGGAGAAGACGGGTGAGGGAAGGGGAGGTGTGGATGGACAGGTGGGGGAGATGAGGAGGGGTGGGTGGGGAAGGTGGGGGGTGATGGAGGGGTGAGAATGAGACAGTTGGGGGGGGGCGCAGATTAAGAGGGTATTGATTTCTATATAAAGATGGAGGGATGTGATATGGGGGCGAGGGGGAGGCAGAGTGGGGGGGGTCACAGGAGGAGAGGAGGCCGCTGGGGAGGAGAGACGACGGTTTGAGTTACATAACGACCCAAACACCCGTCTGTCTCCGTTTCCCTGCAGCAGCAGTTTGATGAAAACAGGTTCAACTCAACGGTACACTTACTGGATTTTTTCCTATCTCAAGCTCTTCTTCATAAGTTGTCACGAAGCAAACTGCAGCCACCGAAGAAGCCCACAGGATGTGGTTGAGAGCTCTCTGTCATGTGACCTGGTTCTTGCTTCAGTCAGAGTCTGTTCTGATCTTCAGAGGTCTGGGTTCTGACTGGACCACCAAGTGGACCATCTTTCTGTCGTACGTTTTGGTACATTACATTTTGGTACGTTACGTTATACGTTATGGCTCATTTTGGTATGTTATGTTACGGTACGTTATGTTATGGTACGTTACGGTATGGTACGTTACGTTATGGTACGTTATGTTATGGTACGTTATGTTATGGTACGTTACGGTATGGTACGTTATGTTATGGTACGTTATGTTATGGTACGTTACGGTATGGTACGTTATGTTACGGTACGTTATGTTATGATATGTAACGTTATGATACGTTATGTTATGGTACGTTATGTTATGTTATGGTACGTTATGTTATGGTACGTTAATTTATGGTACGTTACGGTATGGTACATTTTGGTACGTTACGTTATGATACGTTATGTTATGGTACGTTATGTTATGATATGTTACGGTATGGTACGTTACGTTATGGTACGTTATGTTATGGTACGTTATGTTATGGTACGTTATGTTATGGCACGTTATGTTATGGTACGTTATGTTTTGGTAAGTTATGTTATGGTACGTTATGTTATGGTACGTTATGTTTTGGTACGTTATGTGAAGATATGTTACGTTATGGTACTTTTTGGTACGTTACGTTATGATACGTTATGTTATGGTACGTTATGTTACTTTGTGGTACGTTATGTTATGGTACATTTTGGTATGTTACGTTATGATACGTTAATGGCTTATTTTGGTATGTTATGTTACGGTACGTTACAGTATGATACGTTACGTTATGGTACGTTACGTTATGGTACGTTACAGTATGATACGTTACGTTACAGTATGATACGTTACGTTATGGTACGTTACGTTATGATATGTTACGTTATGGTACGTTACGTTATGATATGTTACATTATGGTACGTTACAGTATGATACGTTACGTTATGATACGTTACGTTATGATACGTTACGTTATGATACGTTACGTTATGGTACGTTACAGTATGATATGTTACGTTATGATACGTTACGTTATGGTACGTTACAGTATGATATGTTACGTTATGGTACGTTACGTTATGGTACGTTACAGTATGATACGTTACGTTATGGTACGTTACAGTATGATACGTTACGTTATGGTACGTTACGTTATGATGTGTTACGTTATGGTACGTTACAGTATGGTACGTTACAGTATGATACGTTACGTTATGGTACGTTACAGTATGGTACGTTACAGTATGATACGTTACGTTATGGTACGTTACAGTATGATATGTTACGTTATGGTACGTTACGTTATGATATGTTACGTTATGGTACGTTACAGTATGATACGTTACGTTATGGTACGTTACAGTATGATATGTTACGTTATGGTACGTTACAGTATGATATGTTACAGTATGATACGTTACGTTATGGTACGTTACAGTATGATACGTTACGTTATGGTACGTTACAGTATGATACGTTACGTTATGGTACGTTACGTTATGATATGTTATGTTATGGTACGTTACAGTATGATACGTTACGTTATGGTACGTTACAGTATGGTACGTTACAGTATGATATGTTACGTTATGGTACGTTACGTTATGGTACGTTACAGTATGATACGTTACGTTATGGTACGTTACGTTATGATGTGTTACGTTATGGTACGTTACAGTATGATATGTTACAGTATGATACGTTACGTTATGGTACGTTACAGTATGATACGTTACGTTATGGTACGTTACAGTATGATATGTTACAGTATGATATGTTACAGTATGATACGTTACGTTATGATACGTTACGTTATGGTACGTTACGTTATGATATGTTACGTTATGGTACGTTACGTTATGATACGTTACGTTATGGTACGTTACAGTATGATACGTTACCTTATGATATGTTACGTTATGATACGTTACGTTATGGTACGTTACAGTATGATATGTTACGTTATGGTACGTTACGTTATGGTACGTTACGGTACGTTACGTTATGGTACGTTACGTTATGATACGTTACGTTATGGTACGTTACAGTATGATACGTTACGTTATGGTACGTTACGTTATGGTACGTTACAGTATGATACGTTACGTTATGGTACGTTACAGTATGGTACGTTACAGTATGATACGTTACGTTTTGGTACGTTACGTTATGATACGTTACGTTATGGTACGTTACAGTATGATACGTTACGTTATGGTACGTTACGTTATGGTACGTTACAGTATGATACGTTATGTTATGGTATGTTATGGTACGTTACAGTATGATACGTTACGTTATGGTACGTTACGTTATGGTACGTTACAGTATGATACGTTACGTTATGGTACGTTACGTTATGATGTGTTACGTTATGGTACGTTACAGTATGATACGTTACGTTATGGTACGTTACAGTATGATATGTTACAGTATGATACGTTACGTTATGGTACGTTACAGTATGATACGTTACGTTATGGTACGTTACGTTATGATACGTTACAGTATGATACGTTACGTTATGGTACGTTACGTTATGATACGTTACGTTATGGTACGTTACAGTATGATATGTTACGTTATGGTACGTTACAGTATGATATGTTACAGTATGATACGTTACGTTATGGTACGTTACAGTATGGTACGTTATGTTATGGTATGTTATGGTAGTATCATCAGTCCATCAAACAGTTTCCTGTCAGACTTCAGCTCAGTGATACAGCAGCTTTCCCTGTGGTGTCCATGGCAACAGGACGCCATGTTCCATCTATAGACAGTCTGTGTGACTGATGAAGATCTGAACTCTGTGACTCTTCATCATCTCTTTCTCATCCTCAGTCTGTGAGACCTGGTTCACATCAAAGTGTCTCTGAGCTCCAGACAGGTTTCCCTGACCGACTCCAGGTCTGAGCTTCACACACACTGTTTCAGACACAACAACAACAACAACACAGGGACGTGTGTGTCTGTAACTATAAGATACATTTATACATTCATGCAGATCATTACTTTATCTTACACTGTACACACTGAGCCAGCATGATGACATCATTCACAGTAGTAGACAAAACACACACACACACACACTCTCAGCAGCTGCTCTAAACCATGACAGAGTGTGTTTCTACCTGCCGTACCGAGCCGTGTAATCCCTTCACACCACAGCGGGTGTCCATCAGCCTCACCTCAGAGCCGAGGCTGAACACAGCCAGGATCAGCTGAGTGGGTGAGAGTGTGTGTGTGTGTGTGTGTTATGGGCGTGAACGCAGCACGCCGGGGGAGGAGGCAGCGTCATCCATATTTGATGTCTCTCCGACATTGAAGCTGAAGGAGACAAACACTAAACATACAACACATGGAGTGTAACGCACACACACACACAGTTTTACTGAGGTCCAGTTCACATTGAGACGGTTCTGATGCTGTCGTTACATTAGAGCCTGTGATCAGCTGATTGACAGCTCAGTCTTCTTCTTCTGTGGTTCTGTCTGATGATAGTCACTGAGCTGCACCTGACTCAAACAGTTTGACTGTTGTTGAGGAGAGTAAAAACCTTCATGAGGCTGCAGACGTCTCAGTGTTTCTTCAGTGTAACTCGAGCTAAACTTCATGTTGGAGCTGCAGGTTCGTCTCGTTAATCAGCTTCATTCATTTTTATGTTGGAAACTGAAAGTTTCATCCATCAGATTTTCACTCACGACATTTTTTGTTCATGCAGAAAGTTTTTGACACCGACAATGAAACAACTGTTCTTCACTGCAGGTAAATAAATGTTAAAGCAGTGGCCACACCCCCTGACTCTCCTGAACAGACCTGAGCGTTAAACAAGCTGATTGGTCGATCCAACTGTGTGAAGGCCGATGAAACAGGAAGTAAAAACGTGAACATATGAGGAGAGGCTCAGCACCAGATTCTGTAGCAACTAAACTCTGCTCTGACGTTTACACTCACTTTAACACACAGGTACATACAGTACACACACACACACACACACACACACACACACACACCTTCTCTGTATGTTTCTCTACAAAATGTTGCCAGACAAGCAGCTCCACTATTTTTTTCTTTTTTCTGTGAAAGCGTGAAAACAATCGAGCAGCTGAGCTGCATCTTACTGCTGCACACACACACACACACACACACACACACACACACACACACACACACACTCTGCAGCTCACTCACCCACAACACAAATCAATACCAATTTATAATTCAGGATTGCTGGAGTTTGGGTTTTAGGGCAGCCTGGCTTCCAGCCTTCATAAATATTACAGTGTTATT
>NC_079371.1:447500-455000 GCF_021018895.1 Seriola aureovittata
TCTCTCTCCTGGTCCAGGTCTCTCTCCTGGTCCAGGTCTCTCTGCTGCTCCAGGTCTCTCTGCTGCTCCAGGTTTCTCTCCTGCTCCAGGTCTCTCTCCTGCTCCAGGTCTCTGTCCTGGTCCAGGTCTCTGTCCTGGTCCAGGTCTCTCTCCTGCTCCAGGTCTCTCTCCTGCTCCAGGTCTCTGTCCTGGTCCAGGTCTCTCTCCTGCTCCAGGTCTCTGTCCTGGTCCAGGTCTCTCTCCTGGTCCAGGTCTCTCTCCTGGTCCAGGTGTCTGTCCTGGTCCAGGTCTCTCTCCTGGTCCAGGTCTCTCTCCTGGTCCAGGTCTCTGTCCTGCTCCAGGTCTCTCTGCTGCTCCAGGTTTCTCTCCTGGTCCAGGTCTCTCTGGTCTAATCTCTCAGCTGTCAGCCTCTCTGTTTGAACTTCACAGAATTTATTTATTTTTTGAAAATCTTCGCCGTCTCCTCGAAGCTCATTCGCTCGCTCGCTCGCTCGCTGCGCCGCCTCGCTCTCGGACTCTCACCTCCTCAGGTAAATTGAGTTTTCAAGGTGAACGTCCCATTACAGGAGAAGGTTGACAAATTAATTTGGTGGGCGCCTTGTTGCATTGTGGGTAGCGATAGTGACCGAACTGTCAATTTGAGGAATGAGCTGCGGCTCTGCAGCCAGATGGAGAGAAATTGAACAGCACATTAGCTAATTACTTATGCAAATCAGCGCCAGTCCTGCACCTTAACTGAAGGGGCTGGATGACACTCGGGGAGGCTGCTGGAGAGTTTTAGCTAATGCTAATCCAGACGTACACACCCCCACACACACACCCCCGCCCCTGGCAACCCCCCCGCGGCCCCTCACCTGCAGCTGAGCAGAAAATAGATCTCAGCGTGTGAAACAAATATCAGCTCAGAGGCACTGAGGAAAAAAACAAAGTATAAAATGCCTCTGAAGTTTATTCAGGAGCAGGATTTCACAATAAAAGTTCAAAGAAAACACTCAATAAACACTTTTCATAATGAAATAAGATTAAAGTTTACAAATTAAAACCTGCAACAAGTTCAGACTGTGACGTTTTAAAGGCTGATTTTCTTTTGAAAGAGTCAAGTTTATTGATTAAAACAGAATTTGACTGTTCAAGTGTGACAGTAATAAACATGTAATATATTCAATTATTATTCATCAAAATTATTAATATAATGATAAATGATCATACTCCATCATGTAGATTTCTGGAGTCTTGTTTTTCCTTCATCTCAGACGGTGAAGAGACGACAGGAAGTAAATCATTTCCTCTACACCTCCACCTGAACCACCAACAAACCTCAGGGACAGAAACACTCACAGAAGTCTAGAAGAAGAAGAAGAGGAGGATCAGGGTCCAGTTCTTTAGATCAGGGTCCAGTCCTTTAGATCAGGGTCCAGTTCTTTAGATCAGGGTCCAGTCCTTTAGATCAGGGTCCAGTTCTTTAGATCAGGGTCCAGTCCTTTAGATCAGGGTCCAGTTCTTTAGATCAGGGTCCAGTCCTTTAGATCAGGTTCTAGTTCTTTAGATCAGGGTCCAGTTCTTTAGATCTGGTTCTAGTTCTTTAGATCAGGTTCTAGTTCTTTAGATCAAGTCCAGTTCTTTAGATCAGGGTCCAGCCCTTTAGAGCAGGGTCTAGTTGTTTAGATCAGGGTCCAGGTTTTTAGATCAGGGTCCAGTCCTTTAGATCATGGTCCAGTTCTTTAGAGCAGGGTCTAGTTGTTTAGATCAGGGTCCAGTCCTTTAGATCAGGGTCCAGTCCTTTAGATCAGGGTCCAGTTCTTTAGATCAGGGTCCAGTCCTTTAGATCAGGGTCCAGTTCTTTAGATCAGGGTCCAGTCCTTTAGATCAGGGTCCAGTTCTTTAGATCAGGGTCCAGTCCTTTAGATCAGGTTCTAGTTCTTTAGATCAGGGTCCAGTTCTTTAGATCTGGTTCTAGTTCTTTATATCAGGTTCTAGTTCTTTAGATCAAGTCCAGTTCTTTAGATCAGGGTCCAGCCCTTTAGAGCAGGGTCTAGTTGTTTAGATCAGGGTCCAGGTTTTTAGATCAGGGTCCAGTCCTTTAGATCATGGTCCAGGTCTTTAGATCAGGTTCTAGTTCTTTAGATCAGGTCCAGTTCTTTAGATCAGGGTTCAGTTCTTTAGATCAGGTCCAGGTTTTTAGATCAGGGTCCAATTCTTTAGATCAGGTTCTAGTTCTTTAGATCAGGGTCCAGTCCTTTAGATCAGGGTCCAGTTCTTTAGATCAGGGTCCAGTTCTTTAGATCAGGGTCCAGTTTTTTAGATCAGGGTCCAGTCCTTTAGATCAGGGTCCAGTCCTTTAGATCAGGTTCTAGTTCTTTCTCCCTGAGCAGCTGAAATTTCACCTCAAATCAAAGAGTTTCTGTTTGTTAAAGGAGCAGAGAGAGTGGTTTCCTCTACACCTCCACCTGAACCACCAACAAACCTCAGGGACAGAAACACTCACAGAAGTCTAGAAGAAGAAGAAGAGGAGGATCAGGGTCCAGTTTTTTAGATCAGGGTCCAGCCCTTTAGATCATGGTCCAGTTCTTTAGATCAGGTTCTAGTTCTTTAGATCAGGTCCAGTTCTTTAGATCAGGGTTCAGTTCTTTAGATCAGGTCCAGGTTTTTAGATCAGGGTCCAATTCTTTAGATCAGGTTCTAGTTCTTTAGATCAGGTCCAGTTCTTTAGATCAGGTTCTAGTTCTTTAGATCAGGTCCAGGTTTTTAGATCAGGGTTCAGTTCTTTAGATCAGGTCCAGGTTTTTAGATAGGGGTCCAATTCTTTAGATCAGGTTCTAGTTCTTTAGATCAGGTCCAGTTCTTTAGATCAGGGCCTAGTTGAGTTGATCCGGATCTATAAACGTTCAGGAGGTTTTAATAAAAAATAAAAACAGGAAGTGAAGCTGAAGAATAAAGAGCGACAGAGAGAGAGAGAAGAACAACAGCATCACATCTGCATATAACACACACACACACACACACACACACACACACACACACACACACACACACACACCAGTCAGCCTCCATTACTTTATTAAGATTCCTTTATTGACCATCAGGAGCCTCCTGTGAAGCTGATCCCTTCCCATCTGCAGACTAAATCCTCCTCCTCCTCTTCCTCCTCCTCCTCCTCTCCCTCCTCCTCTTCCTCTTCCTCCTCTTCATCACTACCCAGAGTTCCGGCCGGAGACTCGGTGGCCAGGTGTTCATTTAACGCCTAACGGCAGCTTGGTAAGGACGCCCCTGAGTCCGCTTCACGCCGCCGCTGCCAGCCGAGCGAAGACTCCGCTCTGCCAAAACTCCCCTCTCCCCCATAAACCCCTGTTACACCTCTTCCTCCTCCTCCCTCCATCATCCTCTCTTTCTTCTCTTCCCTCCTTCTATTGTTTAAACTCTGCCGTACGTCCACCTCGGCTCTGATCTCATCTCTGTCCTCTGCCGGTGATAAACTCTGCAGACGTCCAGCAGCTGGACACTAAAGGCTCTTTACAGCTGGACATACGGGAGGTAGGAAGGGACATATTTCCTTGACGTACATGAGCAGTTTGTGTCTGTTAAACGATCCTGGAGGAGGGTTTTAAATCAGACTGACCACACAGCAAAACAGGAGTGAGAGGACAGAAGTCACCTGAGCAGCAGGTGAATCCTCTGGACGAACCTCAGACCTCTGTGACGGGTTCATCAGAGGTCATAGTTATTTAGTGAAAGATGTGAGTCATCGTCACGGCAACAAGAGAAGCTGATAACTATGAATGAATCGGACACAACAAAGGTTTAATATCCACCCTCAAAAACATGAAAAGAAGTTGAGCTGCTTCTTATAAAAAGATTTTCATTATTCCTCCTTTACTTTAGTAATTTATCACAGGAAATGGACTTTTAGTTTTATATGTTGTTTTTTCACAAATTTAAAGCAATAAGTGTCGAAATGTTCAGATGCCTCTCTGTATTTATGATCTATTTCAAACACTTTTTTAAAGTCTTAATCTCTATAAAACATGAATAACCAAAAAAGAAAAGATGAAATAAAGAAATAAACGTTGGATTTTTGTCTGTTGGTCAAAGTAAAAATTAAACTGTGAGAACATGTGACCTGACATGTTATTTAATACAGAAAATTAAAACTGTCCATGTGAGTCTGGACTCTGAGGAGAATGATGCAGAGATGGTCTTGGTCCTGGTCCTGGTCCTGGTCCTGGTCCTGGTCCTGGTCCTGGTCCTGAACCAGATTTACAGAAACACACAAACATGATGACATCAGCTCTAAAATGACTTCCTGTCACACAGCGAGCAGCTTCCGGTGATATCATACTGAGGTTTTTTCTTTTGATTTAATGTAATAATTAGTTTGTTAAGATTCAACCGGATTTCAGCCTAAATAATAATAAGTCAATAAACTGCCCCCCCCACACACACACACACCTCGCCCCTCCCCCCCATGTTCATTCTGCTGCTGCTTGTTGAGACTTTAGGTTAGATAGATTCTTAATGCAATTCTTGCAATTCTTAAACATAACAAAATAGTTTGGCAGCATATGTTGAAATAAATAAAGACTAAAATCATTAAAATATAAAAATATATAGTAAAATAAAATATGCATATAACACCAACGATATAATTATAAACTATTAATTATCAAATTTAAAGAGAACTTATTGTGTTTCACAATTAAGATAGATTTAAGATAAAACACATGTACATGTTAGTGAACATGTGAGAGTAGAGGAAGGAATATGAACCACAGCAACAATAAATAAAACATTTTATTTCCAGGCACCAACACAGAAAGAGAAACAGATGTAAAATAAACATCAGTAACTAAGTCAAACAGTGTTTTGTATGTGAACGCAGCACAGAGAGGTTGCAGCAGGTGAAGAGGAAGAGTGTGTGTGGGGGGGTGTCCTCCCCTTGTTTTCTCTCCCAGCATGCACAGCGGTCCCTCTCTGGGTTTACAGCGGGGCTTAGCGTGTTGTACGTGGACCGTCTTCCTAATCGCGCCTCGCTAATCCGACCTGTCAAAACCGAACCTGACGCTCCACTCAAAGACCCCCCCCCCCCCCCCCCCCCCCCGCCGCATGGTCACTCTTTAATTAGCTCATCCAGGCCCCTGCCAGAGGATGCTGGGAAAAAAATGGAATGAGTGAAAGAGAAAAGACGGAGCAAGCGCTGGAGATCTCCTCCTCGTTCCTCTGGAGGCTCCATGTCCGTTAAAATCGAGCTGAGCCGGGGGCGCCGGGCCACCTAGTTCGAGAGAGTGTGTGTGTGTGTGTGTGTGTGTGTGTGTGTGTGTGTGTGTGTGTGTGTGTGTGTGTGTGTGTGTGTGCGTGTGCGTGTGCGTGTGCGTGTGCGTGTGCGTGTGCACGCGCAGGTGTGCATACAGGAAGTGGGAATGATAGACTCGACCGTGTGAATGTGTGTGAGAGAGAGAACAAGCATTGATCCATCGATCGGTGTCGGTGTGGCCCCCCGAGCGCCGACAGGCTTAACTGTTATTACTGCTGTGGCTGTTTAGCCGTCAGTCATTAATTAATGCACTCACACTGTTAGCTCTCTCCACCTGTCACTCACACACACACACACACACACACACACACACACACTCACACTCACACACACACACACACACACACACACACCTACACACACACACACCTACACACACACACACAGCTGTGAGTGATATCCTCAGTGATTCCTGCCTGTTGATGGTAATGAAGTGAGAGCTGCCGGCCGGAGACCAGCTCTCACCTGTCTGTCTCTCTCTCACCTGTCTGTCTCTCTCTGTCTCTCACCTGTCCCTCACCTGTCTGTCTGACAGTGAGGTATATGTTCTGGTCTTTTGTTGGACACATGAACTTCCTGTTAGTGGTGGATGAGAGTCGTTTTCTTCTCTCAGGTGTTTTTAATATTTCCTGTGTCCTCATTAATATTGATGAGATGAACAACATATCATTAGTTGTTTTTTAGATGTTTCCAGCTGTTTGTGTCTCACAGTGAATCTGTAACTTCTCTAAACTCTGACTTCAGGCTGCGTTCACAAGCTCTTAGTGTTCAGCTCTGCTTCATGTCACAGATCACTTCAGAACATTTGTCAACCCCTGACCTCCACACGCCCCCGGGACCCCCCCCCCCCCCCCCCCCCCCAGGGGAGACGTGTGTTTCTGTCTCATAGACACGACACGCAGCACAAACACGCTCTGGACGCAGGTCGTTTAATAACCACCACGAGTCACATGAACACTCCTTTTTATATCTGCTCAAACTTTGTTTCTGCGTCTGGAGACGAGACGCAGCCGCCCTGCTGCCGTTTCCATGGGGACGCGTTTGAGAGCTGCGCAGGTATGCAGAGTAACGTTGACCTCGAGTCGACCCGCTCTGGTTTTCAGCCCACCGCCGCAGGTTTCAGGTCTGATCCTACAGCCTGAACACAGACCTGTAAACCACCGGCCCAGAGTCCACTTCAGTCCACTTCAGTCCACTTCAGCCCAGAGTCCACTTCAGTCCTCCAGTCCAGAGTCCACTTCAGTCCACTTCAGCCCAGAGTCCACTTCAGTCCTCCAGTCCAGAGTCCACTTCAGTCCACTTCAGTCCACTTCAGCCCAGGGTCCACTTCAGTCCACTTCAGTCCACTTCAGCCCAGGGTCCACTTCAGTCCACTTCAGTCCACTTCAGCCCAGAGTCCACTTCAGTCCACTTCAGTCCACTTCAGTCCACTTCAGCCCAGGGTCCACTTCAGTCCTCCAGTCCAGAGTCCACTTCAGTCCACTTCAGCCCAGAGTCCACTTCAGTCCTCCAGTCCAGAGTCCACTTCAGTCCACTTCAGCGCAGAGTCCACTTCAGTCCTCCAGTCCAGAGTCCACTTCAGTCCACTTCAACCCAGGGTCCACTTCAGTCCACTTCAGTCCAGAGTCCACTTCAGTCCACTTCAGCCCAGGGTCCACTTCAGTCCTCCAGTCCAGAGTCCACTTCAGTCCACTTCAGTCCACTTCAGCCCAGAGTCCACTTCAGTCCTCCAGTCCAGAGTCCACTTCAGTCCCCTTCAGCCCAGGGTCCACTTCAGTCCACTTCAGTCCACTTCAGTCCAGAGTCCACTTCAGTCCACTTCAGCCCAGAGTCCACTTCAGTCCTCCAGTCCAGAGTCCACTTCAGTCCACTTCAGTCCAGAGTCCACTTCAGTCCTCCTGTCCAGAGTCCACTTCAGTCCACTTCAGTCCACTTCAGCCCAGAGTCCACTTCAGTCCACTTCAGCCCAGAGTCCACTTCAGTCCACTTCAGTCCAGAGTCCACTTCAGTCCCCCAGTCCAGAGTCCACTTCAGTCCAGAGTCCTCTGGAGTCCACTTGAATCCACTTCAGTCCTCCAGTCCACTTCAGTACAGTGTCAACCTCAATTCACTTCAGTCCACTTCAGTCCTCCGGTCCAGAGTCCACTTCAGTCCAGACTCCACTTCAGTCATCCAGTCCAGAGTGCACTTCA
>NC_079371.1:460000-462500 GCF_021018895.1 Seriola aureovittata
TGTGTGTGTGCGTGCGTGTGTGTGTGTGTCTGTCCGTGTGTGTGTGTCTGTCCGTGTGTGTGTGTGTGTGCGTGTGTGTGCGTGTGTGTCTGTCCTGTGTGTGTGTGTGTGTGTCTGTCCGTGTGTGTGTGCGTGGTGCGTGTGTGTGTGTGTGCGTGTGTGCGTGTGTGTGTGTGTGTGTCTGTCCGTGTGTGTGTGTCTGTCCGTGTGTGTGTGTCTGTCCGTGTGTGTGTGTGTCTGTCCGTGTGTGTGTGTGTCTGTCCGTGTGTGTGTGTGTGTGTGTGTGTCTGTCCGTGTGTGTGTGTGTGTGTGTGTGTGTGTGTGTGTCTGTCCGTGTGTGTGTGTCTGTCCGTGTGTGTGTGTGTCCGTGTGTCGGTCTGTTAAACTCTGTCTCTGAGGAGGGGGCGGGGCTGTGATCTCAGTTCATTAAGTGACTCGGTCCTCTAATGTGTCACGGCGCTCGCTCACACTCGGCTGCTTTTTAATTAATCTTTATTTTTCCTAAGGACCTCTTCACCCCCCCACCCCCAATCCTGTGTGGTGTTAACACCTCACAAACTGCCACCCCAGCTTCGGGGTAAAGTGTCGAGTGGCGTCGCAGCAGCTGAAGGACTCGTAGATATGAACGTGTCTCGATAAAGATTTGATTTGATGAGAGTTTCAGTAGCTGCCGCCGCCGCCGCCATGGAGGTTTCCTGTAGCTGTGAAACACTGAAGGTCCCAGCCTCTGGTGTGTTGTGGTGGAGTTAAAGAGGGAAGTGTTGCTTTTCTCACCTGTAGCGCTGCAGCTTTTAGTATTCCCTCTAATGTCTCTGACGGCGTCCTCGCTCACAGCCCGCTTCAAACAGAAACAGTAATTCTGGGTAAATGATGTTCAATTTCTCCCCAACGCTGGGCCAACGCCGGCCCCCCGGCGGAGGAGTCGGGCTTTCATCTCCTTGAAGAGGAGGATGGAGCTGATCTGGGACCAGCTCCATTGTCTGAGAGTGAACCTGAGAAAACCAGCTACAAATTTAATGACACCTATTATCTCAAAGGCTACAAATCTGCTTTGTAGTCTTTTCCCTCCAGTGCCCCTCCCTCGCATCACGCCTCCTCCCCCCTCCTCCCACCTCCTCCCCCCTTCCTGTCAGACATGTTGAAGTCTTTTCAGGTGAGGCGCTCCGACTTGTTTCACAGTTTAATTCATTTATGGTTCGTCAGAGCAAAGCTCGTCTGACAGGAAGAAGAAAATGGTGGAAAATTTAAATTAGGTTTGTATTTCTAGCATTTTTACTTAATGATTTTGACTAATTACATTTTTCATTATTAGTCATAAGTTAGTTTATGAGTTAGTTTGTCTAAATCTTGACTTAATAAATCTATGTTTTTTAAGTTTCTAAGTTTGACTCACCAAATTAAAAGTTTTATTGTCAGAATTTTAAGTCACTTTTAATTCACATAATTGCAACTGACAAAGTTATTATTATAATCAGTATCTTACAGGTTTGATTATTATTTATTTTCATAAATTTGACTTAATGTGACTTTTTAAACTTAAAATAATGACTCGTTTGAACTCCAATAACCCCGACTGTGACGTCTCTTATTTTTGACTTTATCATGAGTGTTTTTATTTTTTCATTCTAAACATTCCACCCTCAGTACTTGGCCTCCATAGCTGGCAGTGTGTGTGTTTGTGTGTGTGTTGTGTGTGTTGTGTGTGTGCGTGTGTGTGTCCGTGTGTGTGTGTCTGTCCGTGTGTGTGTGTCTGTCCGTGTGTGTGTGTGTGTGTGCGTGCGTGTGTGTGTGTGTCTGTCCGTGTGTGTGTGTCTGTCCGTGTGTGTGTGTGTGTGTGCGTTGTGTGCGTGTGTGTCTGTCCGTGTGTGTGTGTGTGTGTCTGTGTCCGTGTGTGTGTGTGCGTGTTGCGTGTGTGTGTGTGTGCGTGTGTGCTGTTGTGTGTGTGTGTGTGTCTGTCCTGTGTGTGTGTCTCCGTGTGTGTGTGTCTGTCCGTGTGTGTTGGTGTCTGTCCGTGTGTGTGTGTGTCTGTCCGTGTGTGTGTGTGTGTGTGTGTGTCTGTCCGTGTGTGTGTGTGTGTGTGTGTGTGTGTGTGTGTCTGTCCGTGTGTGTGTGTCTGTCCGTGTGTGTGTGTGTCCGTGTGTCGGTCTGTTAAACTCTGTCTCTGAGGAGGGGCGGGCTGTGATCTCAGTTCATTAAGTGACTCGGTCCTCTAATGTGTCACGGCGCTCGCTCACACTCGGCTGCTTTTTAATTAATCTTTATTTTTCCTAAGGACCTCTTCACCCCCCCACCCCCAATCCTGTGTGGTGTTAACACCTCACAAACTGCCACCCCAGCTTCGGGGTAAAGTGTCGAGTGGCGTCGCAGCAGCTGAAGGACTCGTAGATATGAACGTGTCTCGATAAAGATTTGATTTGATGAGAGTTTCAGTAGCTGCCGCCGCCGCCGCCATGGAGGTTTCCTGTAGCTGTGAAACACTGAAGGTCCCAGCCTCTGGTGT
>NC_079371.1:467500-475000 GCF_021018895.1 Seriola aureovittata
TCTCTCTCTCTCTCTCTCTCTCTCTGCTTGGGGTGAAGTGATGGAGAGAGGGAAGAGTAAATAAATAATTGTTGAATGTGATATAAATTCAGATGGTGTGAGGTGTGGTTGGAGCGGAGCTGGGGTCAGGGGTCGGAGGCAGAGTTCAGACGGAGGCTGTGTTTCTTCTTCAGGCAAGATGTTTCCCGCTGAGCGCTTTAGTTGCAGGTGGGAGGTAGTAACAGGTAACCAGGTAACAACAGGTTGACGTGTGGAATTACAGTCTTTAAAAACATTCATTGTATCTGACAAGGAAAGATGATTTCACTTTGAACTTACTATTCAGAGACACTCATCCACTCATCCAGTCATCCACTCATCCAGTCATCCACTCATCCAGTCATCCACTCATCCAGTCATTCACTCATCAGTCATCCACTCATCCAATCATCCACTCATCCACTCATCTACTCATCCACTCATCCACTCATCAGTCATCCACTCATCAGTCATCCACTCATCCAATCATCCAGTCATCCAGTCATCTACTCATCCACTCATCAGTCATCCACTCATCCAGTCATCCACTCATCAGTCATCCACTCATCCACTCATCTACTCATCTACTCATCCACTCATCTACTCATCCACTCATTCACTCATCAGTCATCCACTCATCCAGTCATCCACTCATCCAGTCATTTACTCATCCACTCATCCAGTCATTCACTCATCAGTCATCCACTCATCCAATCATCTACTCATCCACTCATCTACTCATCACTCATCCACTCATCAGTCATCCACTCATCTACTCATCCACTCATCCAATCATCTACTCATCCACTCATCTACTCATCCACTCATCTACTCATCCACTCATCCACTCATCAGTCATCCACTCATCCAGTCATCCACTCATCCAGTCATCCACTCATCCAATCATCTACTCATCCACTCATCTACTCATCACTCATCTACTCATCACTCATCCACTCATCACTCATCCACTCATCCAGTCATCCACTCATCCAGTCATCCACTCATCCAATCATCTACTCATCCACTCATCTACTCATCACTCATCCACTCATCACTCATCCACTCATCCAGTCATCCACTCATCCAATCATCTACTCATCCACTCATCTACTCATCACTCATCCACTCATCACTCATCCACTCATCAGTCATCCATTCATCCACTCATCAGCTGACTCCTGCAGTCGAGCTGAGAGTCACACCTGTGCTCTCACCTGAGACTGAACCAATAGCACCTGAGATGTTGAGTGTCACCTGGCTGTTTTCTGTGGGGGAGGGGGGGGGGGGGGGGGGGGGGGGGGGGGGGGGGGGGGGTTTCAGTTTCCCCAGCGACACTGAAGCTGAGAAACGAATGAGAAAATTCTTCTGAAAACTTTGTCTCCAGTCTTTGTATTTTGATGATTTTACAGACGTGATTTGTCGTCAGGAGAAACAACAACAGCGTCTGATTCTTCTGCTCTGAAACACCTGAGCTTTAAAAATCTGATGACAGACGAGTCCAGGTCTGTCAGAACCAGAACCAGCACAGAGGTCACTTTACAGGACCCGCCTTTCTGTCTTTTTTTTCTTTCTTCTTCTTCTTCTTAAACCCTGCCTCAGATATCCGAGCCTCCGTCGAGTCCGGCCCAAGGTCAGGCCAGATGGTGCGGCTGGCTTCACCTTGCTGCTGACCGCTGGTCCCAGTGCAGCAGAGAGCAGCCGCCGCCAAACAGATGGAGAATAGCAGCCAGTTTTAAAACCCTGAAATCTGCAGCGGAGATTCAGCAGAAAAAAAACAGTCCTCGGAAAACATGTTTTCTCCAAGCTGTTTGTGCCAATTAGGTGTGTGTGTGTGTGTGTGTGTGTGTGTGTGTGTGTGTGTGTGTGTGTGTGTTATTAATTTGGCTCCACCGTCCAACGTGGTTTTGGTGTTGACGCCGACTTCAAAGCAAAGTAAATTACATTTACTTTGTAATGCTTGCATCATTATTCCTCCTCTTTATCAGCAACCAATCAGCTGTGTGTGTGTGTGTGTGTGTGTGTGTGTGTGTGTGTGTGTGAGTGTGTGTGTAAACTTTATATTCCATCATCTATATTTAAGCAGTATTATTACCTCCATCTCTACTGATACTGATCCTAATCAATCAGCTGTTAATACATAAACTTCTTTTACAAAAAGCACAAATAACTAAATGAAATAAAAATGAAAAGCTTTAATATAATAATAATGATAATAATAATAAGCTTTATTTATATAGCACCTATATAAAAAAAACACAATTAGAAAGTGCTTTACAAGATAAAATTGATGACGAACACTAAAAGAAATAGATAAACATTAAAGCAACAAATCTTATGTCGGTCAAACAACTATTGAGAGATATGATAAAACAATTAGACAGAAAGTTTGTTAGTTTTGAGGAGAATATCAGTTTGTATTTGACTGTTTCCTGTTTCACTGATTCACTACGTCACAGTCGACATCATGTTGTCGTTATATAATCAGGAAGTGGTTGATTTTTACAGTTAACTGAGAAAAACTTTGGCATCTGAATTTGAAAATTCTCTCACGACTCCAATTGAATTAGTCAGTAACCAGGAAAACAACATTTTTCACAGTGTAAATTAAAATACAAAGTCCAGTTTGAAAATTTAATGTTGTTGTTGAACAATCAGAAGATGATTTTATTCTGGTGATATCAGAGCTGTGTTTTAACAGCAGCAAGAGAATGAAAATCAGAGTTTAAAGCAGGTTTAAAAATAAAATGTTATCAAATATAAAGTATAAATAAATATAACTAAATAACCTATAAATAAAATAACATAGATATAATTACAAAAACAATTTAATTGTTTTAACTTTGTCATACACATGCAAACAGTAAATGAAATGTCACATTTAGGTCACTACAGCACTTTATTAATACTATTATTATTTACCCATGGGAGGGAATGATGTAATATATGATGTATATAATATGTTGTATATTTTAATATATATTTATATATATATTATATAATGTGATTTTAATATTGGCAACCATTGACTTCCATAAACAGCTGCAGGAAGGAAGGAAATCAGTTTTAAGACTGAAGATCTGAAACTGATCATCAGGATTGATCAGTATAGATGATCTGATCATACATGTGAAAACACCTGAAGTTCCTTTAACAGCAGAACGAGCAGGTGAAGCTCCTCACACTGTCGAACTGTGAACATAATTAATGAAGTTTCCTGTTGTTTGTCAGTGATTACTGAGTGTTTGAAGTTTCCTGTTCAGGTGACACAGCAGCACTTTATTTTCCTTCAGTCTGAGAGTCGAAGCAGCAGCAGGAGAAAAGGTTAAAGTAGCATGAAGAGAAATTGAAATGAAATGGTTGGAAGGCAGCCCCCAGGCGTTTATTCTAATGACCCAGTTTCTTCTTTTTTGCTTTAATTTTGGTTCAATAAAGCTGGACGTTGAGCCATCAGCAGTCAGACACTTAATTAAACACCTCGGCGGCGGCAGGAGGCGTGTGCTGCCTGTGTGGAATAGTAATGGACATAAAGAGAAACATTTGTCAGACTGATGAGTGAGAGATAAACCTGCTGCCGGCCTCAAACATCTGATCACATGAATAAACCAGGAGGAATCTCACTTTAAACAGCATCAGGAGAGACGCTGACGGACGGACAGCCGCACGTCCTCACAGGACACACCGTCAGAGTACTACGAGTACTACGAGTACTACGAGTACTCGTGGTAGTACTGAGTCAGGAGAATTACAAGTACTGATGGTACAATCTGTCAGCTGCTTGTTATGACATCATAGTTAGGTTTTGTTGCTAAGCGACATCTAGTGGTCGTAGTGATGATGACAGGAGCGAAGGGAAAAGTGTTGGTGACGTAGTCCGTCATGAAGAGAGCTGGTCAGACTTGTCATATTGATATTTAAGGTGTATTGATGGATTTACAAATGTAGGAAAACATTCCACCTTAAAAGCCTCTGAGCTGCTCAGTGAATTAAATGGTTCATTAGTAAAAAACTTCCTTTCATTCATCCTTCAGTCTCTGTCAGTTTCTTCATCTGTGATGCTTTTACACAGAAACATGACAGAGTCGGTCTGTTACACTTCCACAGAGAGCTAGCTTAGCCTAGCCTGTTAGCTTAGCTTCTCCTCTGAGTGGATGTTTCCACTGTGGCTTCATTTGCTCGACACGAGTCAGTAACTGAAATGATTCCAACACAACAAACCTGTAATATTGTCACGAGAGTGACGACAACATGGAGACTGACTTCAGTAGCACTGGCAGAAATGTTGGCAGTAGTAGTGATACACTTACTAGTAGTTTAGTATTAGTACTGGTGATGGTGGTGGTGGTGTAGTACTGTAGTACCGTTAATAGTAGTAGTCATGGCAACAGCAGTATTATCTGATTGGAAGTGTAGTGTTTGTCCTCGGTGGTATTTCTCCAGTATTAATGGTTTCTATTTAAAACAGCAGCGTACAGACATGAAGAGAAATGAATGTCAGCCTGGAACAGAAGGAACATTAAACCTGCTCAGTTTGAATTTGAAATAAAGTTTGTACTTTAAACGGAGGAACGGTCCTTTAAAGTATCTTCCATCTCTGCATGTGGTGAATGCAGAAGAAAACATATTTTAACGATGTGAAACATTAATTAAAACAGTTAGTGTCTATGTGGTTTGAACGTGGAGCAATAATTAAATCATGTTGTACATATTAAGAATTTAGTGCTCAGGCAGGCGTGAGCAGCCAGCGTGTTAAATGAATCATAAAAGTGGAGAGGAGGATGTTTCTTATAAATGAGACAGAAGCTCTGAGAGGAACCATCGCTGTCACTTAGAGCCGCTCCGACCTGTAGGGGGAGGGAACAGCAGGTGAGTCAGGGTCCAGCTCAAGACTTCACCACTACTTTAGCAGCTGCTGTTTGTTCAGTTCGTCACCTGAACTCACGTGTTGGTTTGATGATGGAAACAAATCCCAGCATTTATTAAAGCTAACAGGCTCCTGAAGTAATGACAGTGGTCCAGACCAAAGGAGCATGTTAGCTTCTGATTAGAGTGTTTGCTAATGTGCTAGCTAGTCATGTTCCACACAGCAGAAGTTGTCAGTGATTTTAACAAGCTACATTAACAGCTGGAAGTGGGGGGGTCTGCAGCCCCCCTGCAAAACTGGTGTTATGAGCAAAATGATATCACATGGCCACAGCAGCAAATAATCATCTTTATTAGAACAAAAATGCACATGATTATATATATAATGGAGAAATGGGGCTAAAGCTGGAAACATGCAATGCTGAGGTCAATGACCTCTCAAGGTCACCAGAGGTCAGAAACAAACTGCCTCCATGTCTGAAATAAATCCTGGAGGTGTGAAGATTATCTGCTGAAAGGTTCATGCTTCAGTCACAGAGGCAGAGCTGGTCTGTGTCCGCTCCTCTGCACTGAGCATTAGGTGACGGTTAGCAGGAGGTAGATCATCCATGTCTATCTGACTATTTTAAATTGTTTCCTTTATTTTGCTGATGAAACCAGCGACAGCACCTGAAGGCTTCACTGAGCGGCCTGACTTCATCTGAACATAATAATCTTTGACTCCCGACACAAAGGCCTGAAGGTCGGATTAAAGGGAAGGTGCAGGACGAAGAGCTGATGTTCTGCAGTTCAGAAACGTTGCTTGTTGAGTTGAGGTCCGAGAAGAGACGACGGGTCGGGAACTCACTGAGGTTTCACTTCCCCCAAAGTTCAGCCTCACTCCAGCTCCTAACACCTTCTGCTCTCTGTGTATTTCAATAAATTGATCTTTGATGTTTGGAGGTTTTAACACGAACTGACCTCAAAGCTGAATTCAGCCGATATCGTCCGCCGAGGTTCCTGCTCCTCCATGATGAAATTCATGTCAAACTTCACGTCTCTGAAGTGTCAAACTTTTCAGGAAAGAAACGAGTCCAGTTTTTAGCTTTTACCTTGAGGCGGTGTGTGGAGTTTATCTGCCGGGTGTTAGGAGGATTTCATCAGACTAGAAGGTGGAGGATCTTCTCCGTCCAGAGAGAGAAAAGAAATCCTCACGTCCAACATCGAAAACTGGCAGGAGGAGGATTTCACGTGACGATAGTGATATCAGGCTTTCTGCAGGATTCTTAAACGTTATGAAAAGGCTTCCTAAAAAAGTAAAGACAAAAACAAAAGAAACAGTGATGGCACATGAAGAACTGTGTGTCCAGTGTTAAAGATGAAGATCAGACTAAAACAACAAGAGCTTGAATGAAAATATGATGAATGAATGAATGAATGAATGAATGAATGAATGAATATGATTTTTAAGGACCTGAGTATTTCCTGGAAATGTGCAGCAGTGTGACCTCTGACCTCAAACAGATTCACACGACCCTGAGCTTCTGAACTGAGAAGCAAAGAGCTGTATGTTGAACTTTTATTTCCTACAATCTGATTTTGGAGAAAATTCATCCAAAATTGTCCAAAAAAAAAAAGAACACTAACAACTGAGAGAGAGAGAGAGAGAGAGAGAGAGAGAGAGAGAGACGAGTTCACCTTAAAGACCTTTAAACACAAATATTAGTTTCTCAGGTCAGAACTTAAATCGTAGATGAAGTTAAGACTCTTTAAACAAACACTGGAACAACTCTATTCTCATGACAGTAAAAAGCTAAAACACATGCTAGCGCGGCTAATAAAGTAAGTTCCAACAAACACAACTGCAAGTGTCTGTTCGAGAGAAGTAATAAAGTCTGGATCACAACAGCCACCTTCACACCTCGACATAATTTCTGCTGAATTCTAACAAAATGAAATTAATTCTAATATTAACGTGTTTTGCCCTGAATTTCCCTGAAGGACCCTTGAAGGTCGCCTGGAGTTTTCTGGACTCCAATGTGAGAAACACCAATTATATTTGCATATTTAATAGGACAAATCACAGGTAGTATATGTAAATTAGGCTGTAGAGGAATTCCCCCTGAGTCACCTGACTGTTTCCAGGCTGTTTCCAGGTTGTTTCCAGGTTGTTTGTCCAGGCCTCCTGTCTCATATATCTCAGTGTTTTGTGCGTCTGTTGTGGTTTATCTGGTGGCAGCTGGTCGCTCGACGCGCCCGCTGGTTGACAATATGCTGCCAAGCTGTCCACATATACTGCTCAACGTACACTACGTCTCCCATGATCCCCCAGAGTCCGGGGGGGGGGGGGGGGGGGCACTGGGTGATTGCTGGAGGAGGAGAGGAAGTGTTTGCTGGTACAGAATCCCAGTGACTGTGGAGGCAGCAGGTTGTGTTGGTGTGTTAGTGCGTCAGTCTCTGTGTGCAGCCAGGTGAAGTGCTGAAGGTGGAACGTCTCACAATATCTTTTTGTTTCACTTTATAATTGAAGCTCTTTGAGAAACAGCACAAATATTATTGCAGTGTTTGATTATTGATCGTTGTGAAGCCTGATCATGTGAATACTGTTGAGTGAAGTCCAGAGGAACAGAAACAGCAGAG
>NC_079371.1:480000-482500 GCF_021018895.1 Seriola aureovittata
TGCGATGGAGTCATCACGTCCTCCATTTTATTTATTTATCTCTCATGGATTTTGTGTCACATTATTTTTAATGCAGAAAAATTTCCCTCTGGTCACGGAGGAGGAGGAGGAGGAGGAGGATGGACGCATCTCTTTTTTTTTATTGCAAGTGATTCGGATTGATTAGTTTTAGATATTTAACGTGACCCTCCTCCTCCTCCTCCTCCCTTGTTTGCTCTCGTCACTGTCGCTTTATTTGCGAAGACAACACCGAGCCGTTCTCCCAGAATGCACAACGGCGGCGCTCAATATTTCAGAGCGAACAAATGAAAAGCACGAGGCTCTTTTAGCAGAATAAACTGCTTTTACGTGTCAAGACAAAGTCTGGGGAATAAGGGACCGACGACCTAATGTGTTGTGACAATAGACAGTAGAGCGGGTGTGTGTGTGTGTGTGCGTGCGTGCGTGCGTGCGTGTGTGCGTGCGTGTGTGTGTGAGGCAGAGAAAGAGACAGAGAGAGACAGAGGCAGATCTGTTCCAGGGACTGTTTTAGTGCCTCATCAAATATTTAGTTTGATTGTACATGGTCCTGTAATTGCCATCTTGGCTTGTGAATTATTGATGGTGTGTAGCAGAGCCAAGGAGGGACCTCATCCACACACACACACACACACACACACACACACACACACACACACACACACACACACACGCACGCTCGTGTGCTGTAATAAGGCCAGACAAAAGCAAACACACACACTGGGGCTGGTGCTGAGGCCAGTGAATCATCATGTGATGGTAATGGGCATGAAGCTGCTCTTGTTTCAGACCCTAATTAGCTGCAGAGGAGCATCATCTGAATTCCTCAGTAATTATTTGAAGAGGGCGTTTCAACAACACGGCAGAGTCAATATTAGACTTTACTCGACCTTCTAATGAGGCAGCGCTTAGACCGACGCCTTCCCGCCTTCTTCTTCTTCTTCTTCTGATGTTTTTTGTAGCACAAACTGCCTGCGAGCTTGTTGTTTTTTTCTTCTCTTGCTTTTGTTTCTGCGCCGCAGATCCTCCACGCTTTGTTCGTTAGCTGCAAACAAATGAGATGTGACGGCGAGGCGGTTAGCGGGTTAACCAGGACGGATTGTTTGTGGGCTCAGCGGTGGCTTCGGCTCGCCACGCTTGCTTTATGCTTTATTTCAGTTTTGTCACCCGTGTGAAGAGCTGGCGGCGGCGGCGGTGGCGGTGAGCTGGCCTGGACTCGCCGGGTGGTGAAGTGGTAAACTTGCAGCGGCGGGTGGTGTGGTGGCGTCTTACAGAGAGAATCAAACTGTGAGGGCGAGCAGCAGTGGCGGCGGCGGCAGGATCAGCAACACGGCAGCTTTTAAAAATACTCCTGCTGAAATATTGATTTTTTTTCCTGCTTCTTTTTCTTTCTTGCCTAACGTAATAAGTGAGAGACTCCAGGGAGTGTGTGTGTGTGTGTGTGTGTGTGTTGTGTGTGTGTAATCATATGAACTGTACATGTGTGTGTTTCAGTGTGTGTGTTCATCAGGGCCTTGTAATCTGAGTCCGACGTAATTGCTTCCCATAGTGCCCTGGGTGTGGTTGGAGGTGACATCATCCACAGTGGCCGGGGAAAACGCTGAAGTCAGACCAGCACCCCCCCCCCCCCCCCCCCCCGCCCCCCCCCCCCCCCCCCAATGTGAGCCAAATGAACTTTAAAGCTGCTCCACTGGAACCTGGTGAAGCAGCTGCATTTCTCCACCTCACCAGGCCACAAGCTCTTCGCTTGTGGCCGAGCGACAATGGTTCTGACCAATCAGCATCCTATGGGGGCGGAGCTACTGGCAGCTACAGAAAAGAGAGTATTTTAGACTTTTATCTTCCACATGAAGACGACAATGATCATATACCGATATGCTAACTAGCTAACTAGCTTTAAGGCTCCTCAGACTGCGGCTTGTTGTTGTGTTTCCTCTTTGGCCCCTCCTACCACATCACATGATAGACAGATGGTTCATCCAATCAGAAAGCTCCTGCTCTTCCTCAAACAGCCTCCCCAGATGTTAATGAACCATGTGATGTGTCAGGTCAGAACAGTGTTGATCTGTA
Source organism: Seriola aureovittata (assembly GCF_021018895.1). Lineage (NCBI taxonomy): Eukaryota > Metazoa > Chordata > Actinopteri > Carangiformes > Carangidae > Seriola > Seriola aureovittata. The sequence continues at coordinate 482,089 of NC_079371.1, forward strand.
ACTGAACACGAGACAAAAACGTGACGTGATGAATGAGAACACACGACACAAATAATATATATATATATATATATACTGACAGGATCTTTATCCACTACAGAGAAGCTTTGTTTAAAACAGACATGTGCCCTGTGAAGTTATACTATACATATCTATATATTACTGTTTTAATCACACACTCAAGCTTCAACCAATATATCAATCAATAATAAATCAATCAATAAATGAATACAAAACAATTAGAGTGTCAGTGATGTCACTGGGTCCATGAGGTGAACTGGTTTCTGACTGTTTATTGTTGTCCATGTGTGTGTGTGTATGAGTGAGTGTATTTGTATCAGCTGTTGTGTACCATTGTGTAGGTATATGTGTGTTTGTGTATATGTACTACATATATATATACTGTATATAT
>NC_079371.1:487500-512500 GCF_021018895.1 Seriola aureovittata
ACCCTTCTGGGACTTACAGTAGAGCAAAACAAACCCTAAAACAATATCCCCCCAGTCAGACATCAGAAAGCCACTGTGTCCTTGCTCTGCTGTCTCTGTTGACTCGTTTTAAAGTTTGAGGCTTTTCAGGAGAGGTGGTGTAACTTGTTTGCTTGTTTTAACCTACTTGGAACACCAGACGGGTGGGACCTATGATATCAGGTCATCCAATAAAATCTTAGTGACAAATCTTAGCAAAGTAAATCGACTTTCACTGTCATACGCTTTTGTCTGAACTTCCAGTCACTCATCGTTATGTCCTCTTGGACAATCTCCACCCCTCTGGGACATACAAAAGGGTAAAACAAACCCTAAAACAATTTGCCACCAGTTAAGACTTCAACAATCTGCTGTGTCCTCCATCTTTCACCTCCCAGATGACTACCTCTGCAGTTTCCCTCAACATGTTCTAAAGTTTTGAGGCTTTTCCAGGAGCCAGTGATGTAATTGTCTCGTTTGGTTTAACCTACTTGCAGCACCAGATGGGTGGTGTTTATCACACCGGGGGCATATAGGACAGGATGAAGTTGTTGATCAAAGAAAAAGCAGAGTTAGCTGACCTCCAGTGATTGCCCAAACTTTTTCATACTTACTGTGTTGTCCTGCGTGGCTCACCCCACCTGTCTGGCATGTCTGAAGGGACAAAACAAACGCTACTTGACACGGATATGTCATTCATCAAGCTGAGATGTTCTTGTTTCTCACCTAGGAAAAAGCTCTGAGACACTGAGGAACCTTCATCAAATCAGCACTTAAACATTCATGTACAGAGGCGTTAGCGCTCAGAGGGCGCCAGCCGTACTGTACGGTGTCCTGCAGGGGCCAAAAGGGGCTCGTTGTTTACCAGACGGCCCTGTATCTCGGCCCGCAGAGGAAGCTCGGGGCCTTTCAACTCCTCCAGACTGGGATGTTTTCAGAGGCGATAAAAAGCTCCAACATCTGCTCCCGCCTTTGTCACCAACCCTCAACCCCCCCGTCTCCTTGATAAAACTTTCCACCGCCTGCTCCCAGCCTTTGTGCTCTATTCATATAATTGGAAAGTCACAATCGCCCCCTCCTCAGACCCACCGGACTGTTTGTTTACTGCTGTGACAAAAGGAGAAATTAATAAGGATATGACAATCGACTCCTCAGAGCGGGAAAAGCCTCGACCCTCCGCAGCAGCTGCAGGGTTCGGGGAGGACGAGTCTTTCCTTTCATCTGCAAACTCTGAGTGACTTTCACAAACTGATGCTGTGACCTCACAGCACCATGACTGTCCATGTCCATCAACACTGAAGTATTTGGATTAATCCGCCACTGAAAATAGGCCCCACAAATTCACTATTTCCTGTTTGTTTGATTAAAAGCTACAGTGAGCCGCTGTTTTAGGAAATTACTGAGACTTTTTAAAAAACATACCTGAAGATTCACGTCTTCAGTAAGAACCAATGAGCTCAGAGCTCAGAGTGTCCAGCAGGCCTACTGCTGCTCTCCTGAAATGATTGAGGTGCACCAGGAACTACACACTGCTCACTGCTGCACATTTCCACAAACCAGAAACTATTTGCTGAGATAGAAAATGGTAGAAACTCCCGGGTGGGAAAAAAGGTTTTGTCCGTGTCCCCAAAATGAATAAAAATCAAAATCAAATAAGATGTTTAAGTGTGTGTATTCTCCTTATAAAAGTTACTCTCCACATTTACCTTTTCATGGGCTTGTGCTGCCAGTAACTCGTGGTAGAAGGTCATTACTCTGCTAATAGTGGTGAAAATTGTAACTGTGATGTTTAATAGAGTCTAAACACAGCTTTATGGATCAGCTCACGTAGTAAACAAAAGGAAACTCAGAGCTCTGACTGGAATATCAAATCATCCCCCCAATAAAACAGCTCGCGGTCCGGGAAGAGGTTGTAAACCGGCGGAGCCTCGTCTTGTTTCCTCGCAGCTCGCGGTCCGCTGTCTGAATCGACTCGACTCTGTCGGACAACAGTCTAGTCATCACGGAGACGCTGTTTATGTGGAGCCCCTTATTGATCTCTGTGGCATTGGAAAAACCAATCATTTAGCATGTGTAAAGGTGGACTAACAGGCTGCTGCTGGATCTGTTCTGTGTGGAGGGAGCTCTGACCGAAGCTCTCTGTAACTTCTGCTGTTTAGTTAAACATGTGACGTCTTATTCTGAAACTGTTAAATCTTGTTTAGGGTAAACAGTCTGGTTGGAGGTCAGAGGTCACAGTCAGGGTCAAAGTAGCACCCCAAGTTAACTACTGTATATATATATATATATATAAAATATAATCTTTCTTAATCTTTTAATTCACTCTTCCTCTCGAGCTTCAAAATTAGAGAAAACTTAGGTAGAAAATTTGTCAGACAAAGTATAAAAGTTTAATTTATTCAACAGGAACAAAAATGTGAAGCTAATCTTAAACAAACTGTTTAAAACTGAACTGAGTGTGAATCTCAATGAAACTCTGTAACTAAACTTTTTTAAGCTGTAATTGAACTGTAATATCAACACACCTTCTTCTAAATTGAAAGATGCAGCTGTATTTTTAGCTTCTGTGTTTAACCGTTAGCTGACCTGAACCAAACTGTTTCACAGGATTAGAAGAGTCGATGATTTTGTGATTTATTTTTGTCTGAGTTTCTAACGGTCTCATGTTTCCTTCGTGTCGCCTGTGTTTCCGAAGCAGCCACGCCCTGCATCAAAGCCATCAGTCCGAGCGAGGGCTGGACGACCGGCGGAGCCACAGTCATCCTCATAGGGGACAACTTCTTCGACGGCCTGCAGGTCGTCTTCGGCACCATGCTGGTCTGGAGCGAGGTGAGCACAAAATTCATCTTTATTTCTTACAAAAATTAAAGGTCAACTAACAGATGCCAGATGTGGTTTTGGAATATATATATCGATATATATATATCGATATATATATCGATATATATATATCTATATATAGATATATAGATATATATAGATATATATACATCTATATACATCTCTATATATATCTATATAGATATATAGATATATATAGATATAGATATATATACATCTATATATATATCTATATATATATAGATGTATATATAGATAGATATATATATCTATCTATATGTAGATATATAGATAGATAGTTATATGTGCCGGTTAGAGTTCCTTTAATATGAAGATTTCCTTTTTTTTCCTGTTTTGAGTTTTTTGGCTAAATAAGTCATTTTGGTCATTATGATGGAAATCTGTTAATAGTTTTGACATTTTACAGACTAAACAAACTGATAATAAAAATACTTTTCAGCTCAATAAAACATGACTGATAGTTTCACCTCAATCAGCTACAACATTTGAAATTCGGCTTTTTTTCTTTGGAAATAGAAGAAATTGTACTTAGAAATCCTCTATTTATAATAATACTTCAAAGAAATAGATAGAATTTCTCATTTTGAATCTATTATTGATTAACCTGCTGCTTATTTTGTGAGAATAAGGGAATATTGATCATTTTAGCTGCATAAATGACTCAGTAAACTTTCTGTAGACTGGAGAATTGATTAAGTAATTGTTTGTAGTTTGGAGAGAACAGGTGTCATATTTACCTGTGACCATGTCTACACACCAACACTTTAAAGTGCTTCACTTCTCTTTTTCATTTGCTCTCTCTTAATGATGACAGTGAGTTTATCAGATTTAATCAATAACTGATCGGAGCTTCTGTCTGTGATCACCTGATCGGGGGGGTTTCTGAAAGCAGCTGCACACACCATGTTCTCCATCTTCTTCATCCACACACACATTCATCATCACACACACCTGCATCTGTATCTGCAGCCGTTCTGCATGTCCCCAAAAATATGTAGATTTAGTGCGAGTAGAGCTGCAGGAGAAGCGGCGCATACGGTGCATCATGAAATATTGAAGCGGGTCCAGAAGAGCAGAACACCTGGCGGGGAAGGAGGGAAGGAGCGAAGGAGGCGTGAGACAGACAGATATACCTCCACACGCTGTTTGCTTCACATCACACGCTCCGCACTTTGATCAGTGTCGTCTGGTGGAGAGCAGACGGACTCCAACGCCCAGCATCCCCCTGCACACTGACCCAGATCGGAGGAAGGGAAAGTTTTTATAGAGAGAGAAATCTGGTGCTGCAGGTTTTTACTGCACTGTTAAATAACAGGTGCCAAATCAGCACCAGTACGAGTTCTGCACACTGACTGTGGAGCGACAGACATTTCACACTGTTCTCGGTTCTGATCTTCGCTTATGAAAATTAAAAAAGGTTTTGAGAGTCGTTATAGAACCATCAATAATAGATCAGACAATTAAAAAAGCAGATAACGAACATGCAAACCATTAAAACAACATGTCGGTCTGAACCGAAGACGTCCCGGTGTTCTCACTCACAAACAAAATAAATCAGTGACTCCTGTCTGACACCAAAGCTTTGTCAGGTGACACATCCTCTCGTCATTGTTGAGTATCACTGTTTTAGTTATTTGGCTTTAAATCATCTGTTGAGCTGCCTTCCTACAGACTTTCAAGTTAAATCAAATGATGCATGCAACAGGCACCAGGCACATCACTGCAGCGTCAGTTCAACACTGAAATATCTGCTGAGACCAGTTTTCATTTCTGCTCTAACCACATGTGGCGTCCGACTCGCACTGACAGAAATGGAGAACAAATTACGGGTTTCATCACAAATCACTTCCTCCATTGCTCATAAAAGTGTTTCCTGCTGTTTACAGTATAATATTTCAAAACCTGAAGGGATCCCTTCATCCAGAACAACACAGCCCACTAAGAATCACCATACCAGATCCATAGTGATCATTTCATGTGCTGCTAGATTTATTTCTGCCTGATGGTAAACGTTACAAGATTGTGAAATATAACGACACAGCGTTAGGTATCATTAACCAACTTTCCCATCAATGGACTGTTGTTTCCCCTAATTCTTTTCTGTTTCCGTTGTCATGGAAACCTAGGAGGCTCGTACTTATAAATCAGTAGTTTGCCATTGGAACAATGATAAATAAAGTTGCTCTCAGATGTCACTGCACTGTGTATACAGACGTGTTTAGATCCCACATCAGTTCAGTGACGACCACAAGATTAAAGTTGCTCTTTAAATGTGCGTCATGTTTCATCTTTCATATAGTTCTACAACCAAAATACAACAAAATACTCGACTGTTCTGACCCCGATTGTTTGTGTTTGTGTTTATGTTTCATCATCCAGCTCATCACCCCTCACGCCATCCGGGTCCAGACTCCCCCTCGTCACATCCCCGGGGTCGTGGAAGTCACGCTGTCCTACAAGTCCAAACAGTTCTGCAAAGGAGCTCCGGGACGCTTCGTCTACACCGGTAAGACCGACAGATAACACAAGGACAAATAACACAAGGACAGATAACACAAGGACAAATAACACAAGGACAGATAACACAAGGACAAATAACACAAGGACAAATAACACAAGGACAGATAACACAAGGACAAATAACACAAGGACAAATAACACAAGGACAGATAACACAAGGACAAATAACACAAGGACAGATAACACAAGGACAAATAACACAAGGACAAATAACACAAGGACAGATAACACAAGGACAAATAACACAAGGACAGATAACACAAGGACAGATAACACAAGGACAGATAACACAAGGACAAATAACACAAGGACAGATAACACAAGGACAGATAACACAAGGACAAATAACACAAGGACAAATAACACAAGGACAAATAACACAAGGACAGATAACACAAGGACAAATAACACAAGGACAAATAACACAAGGACAGATAACACAAGGACAAATAACACAAGGACAGATAACACAAGGACAAATAACACAAGGACAAATAACACAAGGACAGATAACACAAGGACAAATAACACAAGGACAGATAACACAAGGACAGATAACACAAGGACAGATAACACAAGGACAAATAACACAAGGACAGATAACACGAGGACAGATAACACAAGGACAAATAACCCAAGGACAAATAACACAAGGACAGATAACACAAGGACAAATAACACAAGGACAGATAACACGAGGACAAATAACACGAGGAGCGATCCTGGTTGATTAACACTGGTCTGACAGAGAAGAATCTGGAGTATTTCATGATGATGAATGAAACTGTGTCCGGCTGCTGTTGTTGTTTTCTCTTTCTCAAGATGAAGACTTTGTTATAATTTCAGGAGGGATGATTCTTGCTGTGTTTGGACTCATAGTTGTTGATTTGTACAGAAGCACACTGAGGAAAAAACTTATTGTTGATGATATAACAATTAATAATAATAATTACAAGCTCTTTACCATTAGATCCAGATCTTATTACTAGATAATGATGATATGAGAATATATGAGAATAAGAGCACCGTCCTGTGAGAGTTTGTATCTACTGATCACAAAGCTGAACCTAATATCCAATATCTTATTGATTACATAATTTGGAAGTGTGTGAATCATCTGAAGCCTCTTGCTGTGGTTGTTTTACATGGAGCTTTTAAGTCCAAACACACGTCTCCTGATCACTTCCAATGGAAATACTCTCCATTTCCTGTTTCCTACACACTGACCCTGACAGCTCTGACCTCTGGAAACTTTTGGACCAACAGCACGAGTTGGTTCTGTTTAACCCGACGCTCTGTGGGATAGAGAAAGAGCTTTAATGGAAGGTTTAAGGTCTTTAGACTCCAGTCCCGTTGATACCAACAGGATCAGGCGTGTTATTGACTGTGAACTCTTGCTACATGCTGGAAGTGAAGTAAACATTTTCCCCGGTGTGTCGGTCCCATCCTCCTCTGCTTGTCCTTCAGACTCATTGTCTGCCGTCCACATGTACCGTCCGATGACTCCCTATCTGTCTCTTGATCAGTGCTTTTACTGTCCCCGATTATTCCGTCAGAATATCCAGATGTCATTCAAAGTAGCAGAAAGGTCAGATTGAAGCTGTTTAGTGCGATAAGTAAATGTCATAGCATCGGGCCGTGAAAGAGGCGAGCGTGTTCAGGCTTTCTGTTTAACACCACTTCCTCACCACTTCCTTCTTCTCGCTCTCGTCTTTGTTGGAGACGCCGCCTCTTCTGACGGCGGGGCGAAGCAGGGGAGGGATGAGACGGATGCTGACAATGGACGGTCCGGCCGCCGCCGCCGCCTCCTTTTGCAATGCTAATCTGTGATCCCATTTACAGATAGCACTGACAAGAGCTGCGAGCTTTGCTTTCACTCAGAGGCGTGTTGTGAATAGAGCCCGTTGTTATCTCCATTAGAGAGTGTTCTCCTCAGAAACATGCAGCAAAGGCCTGCAGGAGCCTAAAGGGCCAGACCGGCAGCTTTTCATCCGTATGGCATCAGCTTCATATTAAAGTCATCTGTACTGTATAAACACATGCTAAAAGAAATGGGAGAAAAATAAAAGCAGCAGTAAACAGAAGCTTCTAAAACGTCCCACACGACAAAAAATTTGAATTATAAGATATTTTGTGTAATTTCTTTTCTAGACTCTGATTTTCTAAAACAAAAAAGAGAAATCCAAAATCTGAGAGAACAGAGAAAAACTCAAATTAATGAAGAAGTTTTTAATTCCAGACTTCAGTTTCCTTTCATGTCAGAACAGATTCACAGATGTGACCATGTTGACTGTGATGGATTATCTCAGCTTCAGGTTTCAAGTTTTCATCTTGACCTCAGGGATTAAATAAAGGTTGTATGTGAGATTTATAGAAAAATATGGAAATTAGGAAAAAGACTTTTACAATATATATTTGTAATTAAGTAAGAAAATCCAGATGTAAAATGTGGGATGAACATTTTAAAAAGATAAATCAGTTAAAAGAATCCAGGTTTGAGAAACTGGATCATCCTGGATTTGAGAAGTACGTCGTCAGCGCCGATTATAAAAGTCTGACTTGGTAAAGGAGGTCGTGGATGTGTCGTCGCTCCGCAGTGATGACAATAATGAATCTGGACGGCCAGACACCAAACTGTGTTCACTCTCAGGTGTTTAACACTGACACACGTAAACAGGGAAATGAATAACCAGGCGGTTCCATGTAAATGTTCCAAACAGGATCCAGACTAATGTGCATTCAAACACTTTTACTGCAGCATGAAAATATGTTAATATAACAGTTTAATGAGACACTGAGCTCAGTTTGAGGAGGGTGTAACATGGCAGCACTAAATAATCCAACAGTTAAAACAATCTGAACTGAACTGGGACCAGCCTCATTCACACCGATGAAAAATACAATATGAAAACTGGTGTTCTGCTCCTTTAAATCCCAGGATCCTCGGCTTGCCGCCTTCAGCAGACAGATTCCACAAATCGAATGAGGAAACATGAACATCTGACTCCAGCTTGATTGATAGGGAAACAACAAAACTGTGCGTCCCTGAAGGCACCGCGAGGCTGAACCCCGACAGGTGGCTGCATCCTAACGTCGTTCAGTTTTTTTGTAATTCTCCCAAGTCTCCCTCTTCTTCTTCCCCCCCGCTCCTCCTGCCAGAGCGGCGGCCATATTGTGCACGCACATCGCCGGTTCGTCTGATTTACACATCCATATTTTAAGAGCGGGGACGCGTCAGTGTGCGTTTCCAGAGCGCGCTCATTGTGCCAGCAGCGTGTTGTGTTCATGAAATTGAAATGAGCCGAGGTTTAAAACACTGAACAGGCGAGCTGTGGATAATTCAGGAGGAGAGGAGAAGCATCATGATGTCATTTCCTTCAGGAGTTTACACTGAAACACACTGAGGAGCAAACATCCTGCTCCATCCGACTGAGGCCAGGAGGAATCAAGGCGAAATCCAGGAGGAATCCAGGAGGTTTCCAGGAGGAATCCTGGAGGAATCCTGGAGAAATTCAGGAGGAATCCAGGAGGAATCCAGGAGGAATCAAGGAGGAATCCAGGAGGAATCCAGGTGGAATCAAGGAGGAATCCAGGAGAAATCCAGGAGGAACCCTGGAGGAATCAAGGAGGAATCCAGGTGGAATCAAGGAGGAATCCAGGAGAAATCCAGGAGGAACCCTGGAGGAATCCAGGAGGAATCCAGGAGGAATCCAGGAGGAATCCAGGTGGAATCCAGGAGGAATCCTGGAGGAATCCAGGAGGAATCCAGGAGGAATCCTGGAGGAATCAAGGAGGAATCCAGGAGGAATCCAGGTGGAATCCAGGAGGAATCCAGGAGGAATCCAGGAGGAATCCAGGCCTCCAGTCTGTCCACATAAACACTCTTAATGACCCTGCAAACAGAACAGACTGAATCATTTTCCTGAGAGAATATTTGTTCTGGCAGCCTCCAGGAGGCGTGAGCAGGTTCCAGAGGAGGTTCCAGAGGTCCTTGAGGAGGTCTTGGTTCTCCTTGAGCAGGTTTCAGGGGTTTCTTAAGCAGATTGTAATAATCCTTGGTTCTGGCAGCCTCCAGGAAGCGTGAGCAGGTTCCAGAGGAGGTTCCAGAGGTCCTTGATTGTTCCAGTGGTTCTGAAGGAAGCTGAAGAGATTCCAGAGGTTTTGAAGAACGTTCCGGTATTCCCCGGTTCCAGAGGTTCTTAAGGAGGTTCCAGGGCTCGTTAAGTGGTCATGTGACATCAGTATCAGTACGAGTATGATCTAGGGTCTCAGGTGGACAGGTGAATGATTATGACGGACACCTGACAGCCAATCAGAGAGCAGGATTTGTGTGGCGGTGGTGCAGCGTTATATCCATGATGGTGAAGCTTTCTTTCATTAAAAGTCAGGCGGGCTGTGAACGTTCCCTCCCTTTCCTCACGCCACAGAGAGGAGGTGCAGCTGAGGGCGAAGCGACGAGCAGCAGATCCCAGTGTTTTCCCAGATTCCCTCTCTCTTCCTCTGTGCAGCTTAAAGCAGCTTCAGGATCTGATCCCGAGGCTTCGCTCTGAAAAATCAGCCAAAGGCAAAAACACTGAGCGGAATGACAAGAGGAGTGTGAGAGGAGAGAGGAGTTAAAGTGATTCCTCCTGCACCTGAGACTCCTCTACCTCCTCAGTGTACCAACACTTCTGTACCACAGTCTGACGCCATCAAGACACGCTGCTGCTTCATCAGCTCCTTCTGCTTCCACACTGCTTCTCTTTCCACAGCTCTGTGCCCGTCCTTTCTTTGGTTCTGCAGGCCTGCAGTTTTTGTAGTTTTTGTAGTTCCTTGGTTCTGTAGTTTTTGTAGTTTTTGTAGTTTTTGTAGTTCCTTGGTTCTGTAGTTTTTGTAGTTTTTGTAGTTCCTTGGTTCTGTAGTTTTTGTAGTTTTTGTAGTTCCTTGTCGTTTTTGTAGTTTCTTGTAGTTTTTGTAGTTTCTTGTAGTTTTTGTAGTTTTTGTAGTTTTTGTAGTCCCTTGGTTCTGTAGTTTTTGTAGTTTCTTGGTTCTGTAGTTTTTGTAGTTTCTTGTAGTTTTTGTAGTTCCTTGGTTCTGTAGTTTTTGTAGTTTTTGTAGTTTTTGTAGTTCCTTGGTTCTGTAGTTTTTGTAGTTTTTGTAGTTCCTTGGTTCTGTAGTTTTTGTAGTTTTTGTAGTTCCTTGTCGTTTTTGTAGTTTCTTGTAGTTTTTGTAGTTTTTGTAGTCCCTTGGTTCTGTAGTTTTTGTAGTTTCTTGGTTCTGTAGCTTTTGTAGTTTCTTGTAGTTTTTGTAGTCCCTTGGTTCTGTAGTTTTTGTATTTCCTTGGTTCTGTAGTTTTTGTAGTTTTTGTAGTTCCTTGGTTCCGTAGTTTTTGTAGTTTTTGTAGTTCCTTGGTTCTGTAGTTTTTGTAGTTTCTTGTAGTTTTTGTAGTTCCTTGGTTCTGTAGTTTTTGTAGTTTTTGTAGTTCCTTGGTTCCGTAGTTTTTGTAGTTTTTGTAGTTCCTTGGTTCTGTTTTACCCTCGGCGGAGCAGCTGGTGTTGAATGAGTCGGGCGGTGCTGCTGTGGGTCCAAGCTCCCGGCTTCAGAGCTTGTAATGCACAGATCAATGTTGCCTGTGGGGGCGGGGGAGGGGTGAGGGGGGGTGAGGAGGGGGGGGGGTGTTGGAGGATCGATGGGTGCTGAGTTATTGCGGCTCGGCCACTGATTTTTAGAGAGCTGTGTTTTCCCAGGAAAGTCAATACCTCCAGGCTCCTCTCATTAATTTCAACCCCATCCATCCCCCAACGCCCCCCCCCCACTCCCCACCCCCCCTGCAGCTGCACCTGGGGATCTGCAGCTCCACAGAGGGAGAACAGTGGGGGGGGGTACTAGGAAAAAGGAGGAGGGCGAGGGAGAAACTGAGATGATGAAGTCAGAGTCATAAGAAGAGGAGGGGAAGACAGGAGGAGAGAAACTCAGATTATAAAGTCAGGAAAGGAAAAGGAGAAAAGAGGAGGATAGATGGAGGAGGAAGACGAAGGAGGGAATGAAGATGAATAACTTGAAGGAGGAAAGGAAGGAAGAGAGGATATGTGAGGGGGGAGGAGGGGGAGGAGGAGGGAGGGGGGGTGTGGTTCCTCTTTAAAAACAGACTGAAGGAGGATATTGATTCAGATTCGTTCGCTCACAGCAGCTCCTCATCTGCATTACAGAACAATAAACTCAGTTCTTCATCATTTACCCCTAAATGATGCCCCCCACCCCCCCACCCCCTCCTCACCCCCCTGAGCCCACCTCAGTTATCAGCAGGGTTTGCACTGATGTGTGGGATGGGGGGTGGAGGGGGGAGGGCTTGTTTCCTTTGCCTGTGAGGGTTTTGGGGAGGGTGATTCTCTGGGGGGGGGAATCACCTCTGGCAGGCCTCAACAAGCCTGAACCCCCCCCCCCCCCCCCGATCTCCATCCCCTCCCTGAGGCCTGCTGGGAGCAGAGGTGTGGCTGCTGTCGGCGAGTGAAGGTGTTGAGATCATGAGATCATCTCTGCTGCGGCAGCGTCACGTGATGTCATCAGAAGAGATAAATGATTATTGATCAGTGATCACAACCTATAGATGATCAGCAGCAGGAGTTTCAGTGTTTTCATCCTGTGAAAAACAAACTCATCCTCTGAGGCAGGAGAGTAAATGTTCTCTCCACCTATGGATTTAAAGGGTGTCGCCGAGGATTGTGGGAGTCAAACATGTTAATGGACGCACATGCAGCTACAGCACACACACACACACACACACACACACACACACACACACACACACACACACACACACACACACACACACACACACACACACACACACACACACACACACACACACACACCAGGAGGAAGAGGGTCCGGCAGAGATAATGAGCTTCGTTCTTAAAAATAGTCACATGGATCTCAGAGGTCAGAGGTCGGCTCTCCTATTTAACGTCTGTTTTCTAAATAACCGGTCAGTGGGCGGAGTGAGACGTGATGCGTCCTCCCTCGTCTCCATTTTGCTGGTGTTCATGTCTCTGTGGGAGCGTCGCTCAGATCCAGCTGCTCGCCCGCTGGATTCAGTGTGTGTGAGGACACGACGGTCACATCTCTCGTGATGTAACGCCCTCCTCACGTTCCCTCCGGGTCATGTGACGGTTGGTGGATTCACTTCCTGGATCCTCAGACTGGAATCTGATTCAGGATCAGGTTTCAGGAAGTCTGGCTCAGGATTCATCAGGGACTCTGGGTCTAATGACCTGTGACCTGTGGTGACAGAAAATCACCACTTCAGCTTCTTTCATGTGACTTCATCAGACCTGGGCCTGTTGCCGTGGTTACAGGTGAGACCACTCACCTGGACTCAAGGATGAACTGATTGGAATTTGATGGCCAGAGGTCAAAGGTCAGGGTCACTGTGACATCATAATGTTCTGTAAAAACACACCAACTTGAGTTGAAGTGACAAACACCAGGTTGGTCCTGAGACTACTCCACGTCCACATTATGTACTACTATATATATCATAGTATATATTACTATATAATGTCCACAGTACACATTATATAGTAATATTTATACTGTTGTGTAATTTGAAGGGATTCCTTTCAGGAGAAAGACTCTGCGCTTGTTCTGGATTTGAACTGAGATATTGCGACAGACGGAAGCTCCAGCTCTTTCCACATTATCTCACTGTAGGAATGTTAGTTGAGGAAATGTACCACAGTGTTATACACTGTAATGCACCGTGCTGTACGGTGCTGTAATGTACTGACGGTGCTGTAATACACTGACGGTGCTGTACTGCACTGACGGTGCTGTAATACACTGACGGTGCTGTAATACACTGACGGTGCTGTACTGAACTGACGGTGCTGTAATACACTGACGGTGCTGTAATACACTGACGGTGCTGTAATGCACTGACGGTGCTGTAATGCACTGACGGTGCTGTACTGAACTGACGGTGCTGTAATGCACTGACGGTGCTGTGCTGAACTGACGGTGCTGTGCTGAACTGACGGTGCTGTGCTGAACTGACGGTGCTGTGCTGAACTGACGGTGCTGTACTGAACTGACGGTGCTGTAATGCACTGACGGTGCTGTGCTGAACTGACGGTGCTGTACTGAACTGACGGTGCTGTGCTGAACTTCTGCACAGACGTCTTTTAAACACCTCTGAACTCCTCCGAGCTCTCGGCCTCTGAACGCTCAGGCCTGGCAGCAGCTCCTATCAGCACCACTGGAAACACAATGAAGCACTTTGTACGTTTTACTCTTCCACCCCCGACACACACACACACACGCACACACACACACACACACACACACACACACACACACACACACACGCGCACACACACACACACACACACACACACACACACACACACACACACACACATGGAAGGCATTAGCAGATTGTTCCATAAGGTCTGCTAAAGGTCTTGTGAACATGTAACCGAGAGGCGAAAGTTAAACCTGGAATCTGAACCACTAAAGTTTTTCTGGAAGAAGAGGTGGAAGCTCCCTCTCTCTTTTTCCTATCACCCCTCCTCCCTCCTCCCCCCCCCTCTCTCTCTCTGTTCCCGTTCGTCCTCTTGACACATGTGAAGCACCGTTCACTAATTGACTTCTGAATTTTTATTGTTTAATTACTGTCACAGTAACACATGGAGGCAATTATGCGCGACGGGCTCAGGATCAGCTTCCAGTCAGAGAGGGAGGAACCGAACACTCGTCCTCTCACGGTGACGTGGAGGGAAAACCACCCACATCATAAATCACACTTTAATGTTTTACTGCGGATCAAACTGAAAAACCCCAAATTTCACTTTTCTTCCGCTCGAGTCTTGACGACAAAATTCTTCTTTGTAAGGTTTTTATTTTTCAGACGTGATGATGGGAAACTTTTAGATAAACCCCTCCCTCAATACACTCCTTTATTTTCCCTCCATTTAGTCATGTGAGTTTTATCTTTGGCATATTTTATCCCAAATAATCAGGACGTGTTATTTTTATGTTTACATTTTAAAACAGCTGCAAACAACATCTTAAATGACTAAAGACAATCATTTCAAATAAAAACACATTATAAAGAAGCTGGTTGTTGTGTTTTACAGAAGTCAGTAACATTTTCTCTTCTGTAACTTTAAACACAGCACTGTGTTCAGTTTATTAGGTACACCTGTCTGACCCCAGCTGTCCTGTAGTAAATCCTGTGGAGCAGTTATATCCTTCATGTCTTAGTTTGGCTTCATATGAAGCTGTTTCACCTTTTTATTAAGATAATAGAATCACTGCCTGTAAGTAAAAGTGTAGATGTTTAAAACCTGTTAAAGGTGAAGAAGAGTCTTTTTCTGCGACTGATCGAGAAACTAAATTAAAAAAAATAATTAACAGATAATGGAAAAAACTGTTAACTTATTAACTGTTTGTCCAAACGTTGTGTTGAAAGCTCACATCTGTCTGACGCCTCGAGGGACAGGGCAGATGTTTTAAATAAACTTCACCTGTGATTTAAAGCCTCACACCTGAGTTCACCCGCACTCACCTGTCTCACCTCTGCAGCAGCTTCACTTCCCGCCACTTCAGACTGATCTCAGCACAGCGGCCGAGTGAGGAGAGAAATTCAAAGCAAGACACTTTATCAATCAGTGGAGTCACTAAAACCCTCCACACCCCCCCCCCCCCCCCCCCCACTCCACTCGCCCCAGCTGCAATCGATGCTCATAGAAATTTCATGAACTTTAAACTGTGATTGACAGGCAGCTCAGGCCCCCCCGACCGCCACGAAGCCCGGGCCCTGACACATGGGGGGGGGGGGTTATAGAGTTGGTGGGGGCAGGAAACAGTCAGAGGGTTTTCACAATAAATAAATAAATATAGATGAATATAGGCTGTATATGAATTCAATAACCTGCAACCTACATGTTTAAATGGATTTAGGAAACAGAACTTCAAACAACACGTGGGAATAAAATAAAAATAAAAGTGAGAAGATTCTCAGAGTCTTGAATCCTGAGTCTCAGTTCTTGTTCAGGTTCAGCTCTGCTCAGTCGTCATGTCTGTCCTCTCCTGTTGACCTCGTCACACGGTTGAACTGTGAGGGTGGAACATCTGGAACGTGACACCTGATGTGAGGAGACGTCACTGAGCGGCGATCTCACGGCGCTAATGAAACAACAGGAGCGGCTCGTCTCGTCGTCTTTGATCTGGGCGCTCTGCTCTTTTAATAGACAGCAGAAGTGTGCTCTCCGCCGGGGGAGTTCCTCCCCCCTCAGCAGAGACGCACCACATTTCATATATCAAAGAGCACTGCTCCACTTAGGGAACGGGGACTCGTGGAACTAATGTCAGGTAATTAGCTGTTTCTGTGGGGGCATTTTCGGCCACCACTCCAGAAAATAATAACTTCTCAGGTGGGGGGCCTATTTCTTTGAGGCAGTCCTCTCCTCCTCAGCCCCGCCGCTCGGCTCTAATCACGGGGAGGTAATTATTCGCTGATTAACATGCTGGATCTGGGCGGATGTTCCCTCTAATCACAGTGGTCGTTGCGTCAGCGGCGGCTCTCGGAGGAGGAAGCAGAAGGGGCGTTGGCGTTCTTCTGTCACTCCGGTCCCGAGAGCCGCGGGACGACAGGAGGCGAGATGTTCATCTGGGTTACAGAGACGACGTGTCTGTCCCCAGACAAACAGAGGAGTGAGGACGAGACCAGGTTACCTGCAGCTCTGAGAATACCTGGCAGGTGTTGGGGGAGGGGGGGGGGGGGGGGTCTCATCATTTGTTCCTTAAATCACTTAAATTACCTTCATCTGCCGCCACGAGGAGCGGAGACAGTCCAGCTGTCACCGCCGGCTCGTCTACATCTGATCTCATTATGACTGTCCCTCTAATGGAGACATGAAGCACTGTGTTCAGGGAGAGACCAGGACCAGGACCAGGAGAGACCAGAGACCAGGAGAGACCAGGACCAGGAGAGACCAGGACCAGGAGAGACCAGGACCAGGAGAGACCAGGACCAGAGACCAGGACCAGGAGAGACCAGAGACCAGGAGAGACCAGGACCAGAGACCAGAGACCAGGAGAGACCAGGACCAGAGACCAGGAGAGACCAGGAGAGACCAGGACCAGGACCAGAGACCAGGAGAGACCAGGACCAGAGACCAGGAGAGACCAGAGACCAGGAGAGACCAGGACCAGGAGAGACCAGAGGAGTGTGTTGGAAATAAATAAAAAAATGAAACTACTCTTCAGTGGGAACCAATGAGCTGAGCGCCACGGACAGGAGGGAAGAGTTAAGAGACGGACTGACACAGTTTAGATCAGTAGAAGAAGAAAACTGTAAAACAACATCAGATGTTTGAGGCTTCGTGTGGTGAAGAGACCGAACGCAGCGTCTCGTTGTTGTTGTTGTTGTTTGTGTCCCCTCCTCTGTGCGACGACTGACTGATGAATTGAAAGTGGAGGAATAAAACAGCAGATCAATAATCTGCTGAAGAGATGCATCCTGGGTGTTATGGCGGCGTATCAACAGCCGACGCCAGTTGGCCACTTGACAAGCAGCAAAACAAATCAGCCCGTCCACTTAAGGCTCAGCATGTAGTGCATCTGTCAGACCCCACCCCCCGGAGGAAGTGAGGAATCAGCAGCAGCGGCGATCCGCGGGCAGCAAGGCCAAACGCCGCTCTGACCTGTATCAATCATACAGCCGGGGGAGCCAGGAAATTGCGGCACATGTTGCAGCGGGATGGAGACGCGTCTTGAAAGGTGTCGGGGGAGTCGCCACTCAGCGGCGTGTTTCATATGGAATATGGAGTCTATTTGAAATGATAAGTGTAATACAGGAGCAAACCACGCAGAGCCGCAGCAGATAAAGTCAATCTGCGGCTCATCGGGGACATGACTGCGCCTTCCACAAGGCCATCAGCGCACAAACAAAAAGGTAAAGGTGAGCGGGGATCCCCCAAAGTGCATATTTCATCTCCGGCTGGTAAACACGGACAAAAACAGATTCGCACTCAGAGAGCGAGCGAGCGGCGCCGCTGAGAAGCAGCAAATGAAAAATAGCGAGGGATAAATAAATGTAAACAGTTGTGAGGAGCAGGATGTAAACAGAGGCTTAGTGAATGTATACATGCTCCTCTGAAGCGTGGAGGCCTGGTGGATTGTGGGAGCCGCGGCGAGCGGGTAATGAGCTGCAGAGATGTAGCAGTAATCCAGCGTCCTCCCTCCAGAGCTCTGATCCTCTGATCCGTTATCAGCCCAGTGATCTGAGGCTGAGCAGAGAGGAAGAGGAAGCTTCCCCCTCAGCTTCCTCTCTTCCTCTGTCACTGACTCAGCACAGGTGAGACTCACCTGAACTGACTGTCATTTCAATCTTAACGAGCTCGTTTGGGAGTTTTATCTTAAATTTCAACAATTTAATTTCATGAAGGTTTTTATACAAAGACCAGGATCCAGTGGAGTCCAGAGAGAGAGCCCTGAGGGCCCCCCCTCCTTCTCTCAGCTTCATCCATCAGTTAGAAGAACATGGTGATGTCACTCAGTACTGGTCAGAAACCAACCAATCAGACGATCAGACAGGTTGTAAACAAACCTCCAGGTCTTTCACCTTCAGCAGTTTGTTTTGAATAGTTCCATCTGGACGTTTTCATTGGCTCACAGCGACAGCGTCGACGCTGTGAGGCGTTCAGCGGCGGGTCTGGGAGGGTGCAGGGTTCTGGATGTGGTGGTCCAGGTCTAGACTCTGGGGGGTCAGGTTGTAAAGTTTCCCGTCTGTGTCGTGTCACTCTGTCGTGTCTCCGACTTTGACCTCTGACCCCTCTCAGGTGGGCCGGTTGTGTCTGACTGTGTGAGAGGAGCCATGCGTTACCATGGGAACAGGCTGTTGGACGGAACCTGTGATTGGTCATTGATCGACTTTGGTAATGGGTTCGGACGCAAAGGCTCCTGGGAAAGAGACCTGCGTTGAAGCATTTAGCCTGCTCTTATTTTGAAAGGTGCGAATACAAACAAACTTGAGACGTTTTGTTGAAATCACCATCAGCTTCCTGTCGCTCTCATGGTGTTTGATTGACAGTAACTGAGACATCATCCACTTCCTGTCGTGTCAAACAACAATAAAGACGAAGACAGATTCAGTGACTGAAGCAGCTTTTACTATTTCAATTATTTTATTATTATTTATTTAATTCATGATGGGAAATAAAACTCAGAAAATATAGTTTAACTGAATTAAGGAAATAAAATAATCCAGATCAAATTTTATTTTCATTTATTGAGAAGTTGATTAATAAATTCTCGCCTCAGTCTCTTTTTGTCCCCCCCCCCCCCCCCCCCCACCACAGTCACTTAGTCGCCTGATAACAGAGCGCTCCACTCAGCAGGACGCCGACCAACCGTTTGATCACTTTCACAGCGAGGAGAGAGAGAGAGAGAGAGAACCAACCACAGAGGGCGATAAATACTTGATTAAATATATAAAGAAACCCCCCCACCACCACCCCCCACCTCTGAATTATCTTCCTCTCCTCCTTTTGTGATTTATAAAAAACATCAGACAGCAGGAGAAAAGCTCCTCACACAGAGAAAAGAGAGGGAGAGAAAAATCAATACAAATTACGATGGAGAAAGTGGCACTGATGCCTGGAATTGCAGCATATGTTTACACTAAATCAGGCAATCTGTCTTCATATGGGCGGTGTAATGCGTGGGGGGGGTCAGGGTTCGCGCTGCCAGCCGCCGCTCTCCAATTACTCGGGCTCTTTGCAGGGAGGCAGCCGGTATCGATTGGCTGGGAGGAGCGCGGGGCCCTGCAGGCAGCCAATGGGGCGCTGGGGTCAAAGTGCAGCGAGATTTTAATAAGGGGACGTAATGGGCTTAATTTCTGCAGAGGGAGGGGGGAGGGAAGGGGGGGGGGGACTCTGAGCCGCCTGT
This sequence comes from Seriola aureovittata, assembly GCF_021018895.1. Lineage (NCBI taxonomy): Eukaryota > Metazoa > Chordata > Actinopteri > Carangiformes > Carangidae > Seriola > Seriola aureovittata. The sequence continues at coordinate 506,830 of NC_079371.1, forward strand.
CCAGAGGTTCATTAAAAGCCTCTGTCTCTGTCTTTGTGTCTCCCTCCGTCTGTGATCTGAGCAGCAGATCGTCTCTGAGGAGAGAAGGCTCCTCGTGCAGGAGGTCGCCGGTTCAAATCCCAGCACGAACACACGGCTAAACATGTACAAGACATGTACAAGAGTCAACAACCACCAGTCAGACCTCGGACAGGGAGAGTCCAGACTCCAAAATATAGAAGAGATATTCATAATAATATTCATAATAATAACAATATTCATAATAATAATAATAATATAATATAGAAAAAACATAAAATAGACATAAAAACATGTTGATGTAAAATGAAAAACATTAAACACTTGAAGGTAAAATTAGATAAAATAATGAATAAAATAATGAATAATTAAAGAAGAAGACGTTTAAAAGAAGTGCTGAAAAGCAAAGTGCAACATTTCAGAGCGAGTGAAAGGCGAAGTGAAGAAATTAGTTTTTATCTTTTAAAAACAGCTGACCTGTGATATCTATATCTATAGATACAGACAGGGCGTAGTCTCCTGAGTCACTCCCCTGCTCTCTGTCCCACTTCCTGTCTCTCTACACCTTCCTGTCAAAGACTTACAAAATAAAACACTTTAAAAGAAGTTTGGAAAGAATCATCATTGAACCCTAAAAGAGGAAATAAGTGTGACGCAGTATAATGATGGAAACACTGTAGGATCTGTAGTGATGTCACTTTCTGCTCCAGTCAGCTGTTCAGTGTAAAGAGTTTGTCTTTAACCTGAGTGACTGTTGAGACTGGTATCACCTGAAGACACACACACCTGAGCAGTCACTACACTGAGCATGTGCGAGCCGGTGTGACCTCATCCTTTACACAGGTCTCAGTTTCTGTCCGTCCAGACTACAACACAACCCCAGAGTTTTCAGAATAAAACACAACCCCAGAGTTTTCAGAATAAAACACAAGCCCAGAGTTTTCAGAATAAAACACAACCCCAGAGTTTTCAGAATAAAACACAAGCCCAGAGTTTTCAGAATAAAACACAACCCTAGAGTTTTCAGAATAAAACACAACCCCAGAGTTTTCAAAATAAAACACAACCCTAGAGTTTTCAGAATAAAGATGGTCCAGTCGGGAGTTTTAAGTGTTTTCGGGGTTTGAAGAGTCGTGTGGACGTCGGGAGGAAACGTAGGAAGAGAAGAGTTTTAAAATGAAAATGTAATCGTGTGGACGGAGACGTATTTCCACTTTAGTCCCGGTGTCGTCACACGGACCATAAATACCTGCTGGTACCTGCAGAGTGGAGGGGTCGGACCTGCAGTAAGTGGATCTGTATCAAAGGCCACGAGGTCACAGATCAGAAACCTCCTCCTCCTCCTCCTCAGATACAGATGAAGAGTTAAACACCCCCCCCCCCCCCCCCCTCTATCTCTCTGAGTGTAAATGGGTTTTTTATTCAATCACAGCAGTTCCCATCGTGCCTTTCACTTGTTTTATAAGTTGGGATGTATGTACGCGGCGTCGAGAGGCAACAATCCGGTTTGGGATTCATCGCTGATTGCTGCGCGTGTCGTCCTGATGCATTATCTCCATTCATCCTCCGCTGCTCTGCATCCCCCCAAAAAGTCTCTTTGGGATCCAACAATGAATCCCTCTTTCACCGGCGGCGGGCGGAGGTAATAGATTCAGGCCACGCCGCTCTCTGCTTCCTCTCAGGGAGGCGGGGAGGCAAGAAATCCAACATGGAAGCCTGCGGCGAGGGCCACGTCCCTCAGCGCTCTGTCACCCTTCAGATATCATCCCCACCCCAGTCGCAGCCTGAAAGCCCTTTTTCTCCTCCGCCTTCCGCCGCTCGAAACGAGCTCCGACAAATTTGATTTAGCAGCTCGCGCTCGCCCATTCCCGGGGAAAGAAAACAAATATTGTTATAATGGTAATAACATCTATTTGGAGCGCCGGCGACAAACGGCGGCGGGGCCCTTTGAAGGAGACCCCTCTGCGCCGCTGTATAGCTGCCTTATTCTTATTCATGAAAGCCGCGGTTATGCATATTAGCGCAAACTAGCTATTCTACTCACCGGCATTTGGTGTGTCAATCATCCTTACAGAATACAAGAGCCAACGCTGACAAAAGCCGAGTGGCCGAGATCGGCTGACAAATTGTCCCCAAAGTCAAATTTGACAGCCTTTTATGATTAATGGGCTTGATTATGGAGAAGTATCTCCCCCAACTCATTTCCGGGTGTTTCTCCTGCTCCGCTCGCTGCGTGTGGAGGAGGAGGAGGAGGAGGAGGAGGAAGAGGAAGGCAGAGTGTTTGTGGAGGTGAATGAGTGGAGGAAAGAAAAAAGAGAAGAAAGGGGCTCAGTGGAGGGAGGCGGGATTGAATTAGTGGTGAAAAGGCGAGAGCGAGGAGGACAGGTGGAGTGTGAGGTCTCACACTTAATAAACAGCAGGAAGATAAGAGAGAGAGAGAGAGAGAGAGAGCAGCTGACACTGCTCTCTCTCTCTCTCTCTCTCTCTCTCTCTCTCTGTTAGTGGTCACTGTTAATAAGAAGCAACACGCTGAAGATCAGAGAGTAAAACCTTCATCCTGTAACTGCACTGTAAAAAATAAATGTCTCTAATGTACCACACAGATATTTATATTATTATTATCATCATGTCAGGACATCATCATCATCATCATCATCATGAGCTTTATTTGAACAGCACCTTTCAAACACAATCACAAACTGCTTTACAAGATAAAACGAACAATAAGAAATAAATGTTTTACATCAGGAGAGAGAAACGTCACAACGAGGTGTAATTTCAAAAAATGAGATAAAACAGTGTAAAATAATTAAATGAATCAACAAGAAACAGAACGATGATTTAATATAATAATACATTCAGATTCAGACCCCGAGCCCTAAACACACACACACACACACACACACACACACACACACACGGTGGTTAGATACAGATGTTTGTTTAAAACATTATGAAACAGATAACAGGAAAGAAGATATATTTCTAATCTTTCTCCTACGTGTGAAACAGAGTCTGAGTCTGTTTTGTTAAAGATCAGATGAAACTTGTACATTTATCTATTCAGACAAAGTTCCAGTTGTTTTGTTCAGTATATTTCTTTATGTTTCATTAGTGTCGGGTGATTGGACGAAGGTGTGACTAGTTGTTTTATTTTTGGGATGATTTGGGCGGGGCTTGTCCGGCGTGGCGAGCTCAGCAGGATGTGGTTTTCACAACTTGTTCGTCTCGTCTGTTTTTAAAACTAAAATGGTCCCAAAGAGGTGATGCTGTGTTTGTTGAGTCGGACCGACGGCTTTAACAAATGTCTCAAGTGAAGGATGAAATAAAAGAACTGTGGTTTCCTGTCAGAGACGTCAGCTGATCCTCGGAGCTGCTGCTTCCTCCTGGTGGAAACCAACATCAGCACTGAGTTTCTAATGACGTTTGATTCATTCACTTTGAATACGAGACTCTGTTTCCCTTCTTCACTGAAGATGAACGTTTCTCTTCTGTCTGAGCCGTGACTCCTTAAATATTTAATTCATTCCTAAACATTAGAGCAAGTTCATACACAGTCTGAATATAACTGTGATTTTTATGAATGAGGATTCTGAGGATTCCTCGAAGGCAGCAGCACATCTGGAGCAGATGTGTTGTGTTCAGGTGTTTGTTGATCCAGATTTTCAGGAAATAGTAAATCTCCTCATCTCTGCAGGTTTAAAGATCTTCTTCATTCTGTTTGACGAACTGTGTGTGTGTGTGTGTGTGTGTGTGTGTGTGTGTGTGTGTGTGTGTGTGTGTGTGTCAGCTCGAGTTCATCTCTGTTCCTAACCGCTGCTCTCTCTCTTTCTCTCTCCCTCTTGTTCATCCCACAGCCTTGAACGAGCCGACCATCGACTACGGCTTCCAGAGGTTACAGAAGGTCATCCCTCGCCACCCCGGGGACCCCGAGAGGTTACCTAAGGTCAGTGGAGACGAGTCATTAAGTCGCTGCTGTGTGCGCTCGCTCGGGTCAGAGGTCAGAGGTCAGGTTCAAGGCCGGGAAGTTTGTGTTGTGTGGCAGGTAGGACCCAGAATGCACCTGTCAGTCAGAGTGTGTAATCAGGTTTTACAGCCACATTAAAGGCAGGTGGAAGCTGAAGTGGCAGTTTGTCCCTGTGTGGCTGCCGTAGACCACCTGCACCGCTGACTTTAAGGCTTCTTGTGTTATTTAATGCAGCGCAGGACCCGAGCGGAGCTGCCTGATTGGATTTGTTGGTTCTGCTCAGTACACTCTTGGCAGCGGCGGCGCTGCTCGCTGCCAGCGGGGCAGATTGTTCCCGATCCTTCAAACAGGGAACAGCTGTTTATGGGAGCAAATCCTGCCGCCGCCGCTCGCACTGCGTTTTGTTTCCCCTCGACTGGCGGGGACCAAGCTTTGGACGGCGTGAGGCGGCGAGGGGAAGCCGCGATGTGTGACCTGATGAATATGGAGAGTCAGGACGGAGCAGGTGACTAGAGGTGACTCCTCTGGATCCCAGATTATTGATCATGTATCAGATATCAGCTTCATCCATCATCTCCTCTTTCCTCTTCTTCTTCTTCTCTTTCTCCCTCTTTTCCTCTCTCTGTCTCTGTGAACTGAATTTCTCGAGGTGTTTGTTGAACAAAGAAGAAGTTTAGAGACGTTCTCTCACTGTGACGTAGATCATCAACAACTTCCTGACACTTTCTTTATTTACTTCTTCTTCCTTCACGCGTCACGTTCTTCAGACGAACACAGACTGACCTCACGTGGTTCATGTGCGTTCACAGTTTAATCTGAAGCCGGTGCAGGAGGAAGATTTTCATCTGTGGTGAAATAAAGAGAAAAGCAGCAGAAGCACATTTAAAAACCCATTAAACAGCAGCAGCTGGAAAGAGTCAGTGAAGAGAAGCGAGTGTGATCCCAGTTAATGGAGTAAAAAACACAGAAACGCTCCTTTAAGATTCATGTAGAAAAACATCAGCAGTGAAATCTGTAAAAACAGACACGATCCTGGTTTGAGCTCCTGTCTTTACACACACACACGCACACACACACGCACACACACACACACACACACACACACACACACACACACACACACACACACACACACACACACACACACACACACACCCACCGTGCAGCCGTCAGGTGCTCTGGTTAGTATGAAGAGATTATTTTGGCGGCTGCCGACTGTGAGGCTAACTGAGGCAGATTCTTTGAGGCAGCGAGCGGCGGCGGCGGCGGCGAGCATCAGATGGGCTCTGACACTCGAAAGCAGCTGCCAAATTGAAACCATTTATCAAAATCTGACATCGGAGATCCAGTCACCAAAAAAGCAGTTTATTTGTAAATTGATACTAATAGTGAGCATACATTGTCTGGCCCTTTGATGGCCTGATTTGCAGCCAGAGTGGGACGTCAAACACCCCCCCCCCCCTCCTCCCGCCAGCCTGTTAAATATTTATTTATTCAAAAGAAAACTGAATAAGACCGCAGATTTTTTTTTTTCTGTTTTGGACAAGAGACAAATCAGAGCGAGAGGAAAAAGCAAAGCGGCGAGCTGTTGGGTCGCAGCCGGCGAGGCGGCGGGATGGCGTGGTCATGTGACCGAGCAGCGACGGGTTAACTGGGCCTGTCACTTCCTGTTTGTTTTCACCTGCA